>NW_010244995.1:5113-11078 GCF_000690775.1 Eurypyga helias | reverse complement strand
TTCCTACTCCTGTTTATTTTCCTGGAACTGGAGTGTTGTTAGAGTGACTGGGGTTGTCTCTCTGTTAGAGAACAGGAATGAAGTCAGACCTGCAGGATTTATTCCTGACTTTGCCAGTGAGTCACTGGGCAGATTAAAGGGGACAGTCTCAAATTCTACTGAAGTCAATTGCTTCTCCTAATAGCATTTACTGAATTTACTACTAGAATAACAGAATTAGGAGAAACTGTTTTCTTCTGAAAATCTCTCTTTTCCAGTTATTGATGGTACTCACCAGGTCCAGCCATGTTTGTTTGACATGGAGTACTTTTCCATGATGGCAGTAAGACGGAGCAGGGAGAATTTCTGCAGTAGGTTCAGTTGGGCTGCTGACTGATTGCTGATGTGAAGGGATGCGATGGAGTGGCTCAGGCAGTGAGAGATTTGGAAACTATGCCATCGCAATCGCCTTTAGCAAAAGAAACAATAGAAAAATCAGACCACTGCTTTAACTGGGAGAGAATACTGTGAGATAGGGCTGGGCAATATACAAAACATACATAAACACACACATTATGGATCGTGGTGTGTCAGCTTGAGGAAAATGTAACTTGGAGGCAAATAAAACAATTTGCTCAAGCCCTTTAGTTCTGGAAATGCTCAAGCTTTGATTTTTTAATGTTAGATTCAGAAGTGGGTGTGGGTCCCATCCATGTATTCAGGGAAGCAGTGCTGCCTGCTGTGCCCTTTAGCCCACACATTTCCAACAGGATGTGGGAGACCCAGATTCACATGTTCTCTCCCTGACTCAGAACTGGGATTTGATGCCTGGTCCCTCACCTCCCAGGGGACTGGCCTGACCACCAAGGTATTTGGAGATGAGGTTCTCCAAATATCTCTATTATTAAACACTGAAGGATTTTTTGGAGAAGAGCTTAAACCCTGTGTCTCCTTGGCAAGAGCCATAACCACTGAGTTACTGAGCCACTCACATCTTCTCTTTACTCCAAGATACTTTCTCTATATACTGGATAACTTGGAAAAAACCAAAAACCCTCATTTAAGTTTCTTGTTTTGCTAAACATGAGTTCTGGCTCAAATCCTAAAAAACTTTGGCACTGCTGATTTACTCAGTAGTTTCCTCGAGTTCACTTGCTTGTGATGGCGGTGAGCATGCACAGGCGGCAGCCAACCATGGCATGGCAGAATCCTCTGTGAGGACATGACAAGACTGATGGCAGATCAGACGATACCAGGTATTGTCTCACTGCTTTTGCACAAACATGAGTTCTGGCTCAAATCCTAAAAAACTTTGGCACTGCTGATTTACTCAGTAGTTTCCTCGAGTTCACTTGCTTGTGATGGCGGTGAGCATGCACAGGCGGCAGCCAACCATGGCATGGCAGAATCCTCTGTGAGGACATGACAAGACTGATGGCAGATCAGACGATACCAGGTATTGCCTCACTGCTTTTGCAAATACAAAGCCACCCTACACACAGCAGTATGGATCCACAAAGGCCTTTACCCAGGATCATGTTCCCTTGGCTCAACAGGAACTCACCCCTCTGACTTAAAACAGGTCTGCAAACTATTAACAAAATCCTGCTTTTCACTTTTATTAAGAAGCTAAATGTATACCATCCTTCCATCCCATCATGTAAGGGAGCGAGGCAGGGTAGGGAAATCCTCTTTTGAGCACAAAGGGATACATTTTTAAAGCAGACCAGCGCATAAAAAAAGTGCACAAGGCTACTGGTACATAAATACTGGCATGCATAGCTTAGTAGACAAATTGAAAATACATCCCACAACATATACAAGGTCCTGCTATGTAATGAATGGATCAAGAGAGAAAAAAAATACCTCAACAACTTAGTTTGCTCTATTAAGCTAATTCTCCACTGATTCCACATAAGAATTTCCACAGCAGGATGTCCCTTCTCCCAAAGTCCCACCCTTCCCTGGGAAGTCCCCATACAGGATGAGTACAGCTGTAATGGTACCCTCCACCTTCTGACTCCCAGGCTGAGAGCCTCTGCTTCATTATATCATATTTCACAGTCTGTGGATTTATGCACAAAATTTTGCTACCTACCTGCTTGGCCTTGTGAGTGATGCTCCCACCCCAGAGTCTCTCCTGTCCCTAACACCAGTGGCTTCGGATTCATTCAGGGATGTTCCATCTCTGTCCATATCACTCGGTGTAGTCCGGCCATCAGAGACGGAGTTTCCTTCAAAATCGAGAGTGATCTGTGTGGGCGACTGGAAAGGTAATGACGGAGATTCCCTGACTGACACCTCATCAACCGGCAGACCTGGTAACACATTCTTTGACCAGCCATCTACCACCTCCTGAAGTCCATTGACATGTTGCAATATATCATCCAAATGAGGAAAAAGAACATCTTTCTCTAAGTCCAGGAGGTCCCCAGTACTAGCATACAAGTGGGAACCTGGCACGTTGTCATAAATACTAATTCTGCTCTCTTTGGGACAGCAAGCCATCAATCCCGACTCTTTTGGAGTAGAGCAGTTCTGCTTTCCCAAAGAGATGCTGCCTGTCCTCCAGTTTACACTGTTACTGTTGTCTGTAGGTGAGAGGCTTTCAATAGAAAGTGCCTTTGGGAAGGTCCCCGGTTTGTGATCCTTGGGAATGTGCACAACCAAGTTCTCCTGGGAATGAAACTCATTTTTGCGGTTTTCGTCCGCCACTTGCCGTAAGGCCGTTCCTGCCAGAACATCTAGGTCATCCAGGTACATCCCACCTCTCTTGTTTGCTTCATGGCATTTGCGTTCCTTCAAACACGGCGTGCTCACCCCACTGCTGCTGTTTTCGGACTGACTGCTGTCACTGCTGGATTTGGCACAAAACGGAAGTCCTCTTTTGGCTGAATCTTGTCCTAAGTTTTGGAGATCGCCATTGACAATCTGAACACAGTGCATGTCTTTCAAGGATTTTGGCTCATACTGGAGAACAGGTCCTTTCCCGAGCCTTTTTGTTTTCCATGCACACCTTTTGCTTTTAGTGTCTCCATGCGTTTCAGAAAGGTTTTTGCTTTGGTTCGCGTTGGTTTCTCATTCTTCAGGTTGTCCTTGGGGGACAGGGCGGTGTTTATCGCAGCGGAGTCCTGCAGCAGCGTGCTCTCTACATCATGCTGGCCAGAGCAGTCGCAGGTCTCCCTGGCAGCGCTGCTGATGCCGGACGGACTCCTGTTGTCACTTCCCCCACTGCTCTCGCTGTGAATAGATGAGACCTCAGGTTCACTCAGATCTGTAAGGACGCTCTCGCTGCTTGTTGTGTTTTTCATTTTAATGTCCCCAGAAGATCCATGTCTGTCTGATCGGTGCAGCAAAGCATCAATGTCGTCCACCCGAGACCATCGTCTGCTGGTTCTTTGGAAAGTCCATTTATTACTGATAGCACAGAGGTCTTCTTCATCTGAATCTTCACTCTGGAAAACAGCAAGTGGCACGTGTTAAAAGCAGGTGTTTTCACTTGTTATTGGAATTAATGTGATAGTGCTGATCCATGTGAGCAACAGGCAGTGGAGTCTCCCCGAACCTAGTTTATGAAAGACTGGTTGTCAGTCCTTTCATAACAGCTTCTTTAATTTAATAGTAAATACTGCAGGGAGCATCTTAACAACTCAGGAATAAAAGCCTGCTCTATGTTAGGGAGCTGGTAAGTCCCATCAATGCCTCTTGGCTTCTGGTGGACTGCGTGTGCACTGAACTGCGTAGGACAGATGCCCACAGTGACTGTTCAGAAAAAAAGGGGGATGAAAGGTCGAAGCAGAGGGATCTTGACTTGCAGGGATGGTGGTATGATACACACGGTAAAGACTGGGAAGTAGCTGGGTACTACAGCAATAACTGAGCCATTTAAGAAACCAAGACAGCAAATACCCAGTGTTGCACTTAGTTTTTGTAGTCAGAACTAGAGTAAACATCTATAAACTTCACAGAATAGGTAAACCTAAAAAGATTTATGTTTCAGGAACATAACTACAGATAAATAGCCACGATGCTTAAAATAACACTTAAAAAAAACTATTTAGAAGTATTGCTTCGGGTGGCCCTGAGCACAGGCAAAGGAGGGCAGCGAAAGCAGCTGTGGAGGTGTGGGGAGGAGAAGCATCTAGGCTCAGTCCTGGATGATGCAGCATCTACATTTTTTTCTTCCCTGCCGTGGCAACCACTATCCTCATTGCATTTGCCATCAGAGGCACCCCAAACTTGACGACTTTCAGCCTGCCCCACTGACTCTAGCTTCCCCTGACCCCTCCCGAGGCAGCAGTAGCCCCACAGCTGTTGGTGGTGTCATCCCTCAGTCTGGGGCATGCGGAGTTGCGCTTAAGTTTAGGCAGCTCCAGGAGCTACTCTGCAATGCAGACAACCCGTGCCTTGAGAAAAATTTGGATAAGAAAGTTCTCCCTGTGACATTCTTCTCATTCGTTTGCTCAAACAAAAAAGGTACATCTTCAGCATGAAGCACGCCGTCAGTGCCGAACCCGCTGTTCCCTGAGGATGCGAAGCCTGCAGTTGGTAATGAGTATCCTTCCCCTGACTTTGAACCGGGTTTATACTGCATTATTCTCGTACATTTGTTTTAAGGCAGAACAAACTAACTACACCTACATGACATCCAAACAGCTCTTCACATTCTTGGAAGCAGCATGAAGGCAGTAAAATATGACAGGCTGTCAGACTGAAATGAGGTGCTAAACCAGAAAGACTATTTTGGGACTGGAAAAATTTCTCATTTTAAAAGTCTATTATTAGAAGTATTTTTCTATGAAGTTTTGTATGGTAAAGTTATCTCCCATCTCTGACTGGATCTCCGCTAGCTTGTCTAACTGAAAAATGTAAACCAAATCTTACAAGAAGGCCCAAAACCTTAAATAATGCAAAACCTCAAAAGATGGAGATTGGGATCAGTAGCCTGCGAGGTCTCACTGCTGCCATAAGCTTTTGCCCGTTTATCACTCCACGTCAGCCAGATATTTTAGATCATGTCCAAACCATAAAATAGAATACAGCCATGAAATTTTGGGTTTAGTCATTCCTCATTTATCTGTTAACACTGAGGTGCGCGGTGCTCCTGCAGCTGATGTTAGTTCTTGGGAAAGAATGGAAATCTTCATTCTGCAGCTAGCTAGAGAGAAAAATTAAGCAGCTGGTGAAGTGCCAGGAAAGGGGCTAGAAAAGGCTAATAGTGCTTTACACATTTTGTCTGCAGGGCAGAAATGGCATATCAGACAGCTCCACCTTCATTTTAGCTCCACCATCTGCTGTATGCATATATGGAGTGAAGGACTGCACAGACTCAGACACTTAAAAATCCATCTATTGTGGTCTTAGTAGTGCCACAAAGTGAATATTTGAAAAACCGCAAGGGGATGTACTTTCAAATATTTAGGAGCGGTAAGTACATCTACAAAGCATACTGCTGCTGGAGCGCTGATGGCACCATCCAATGGGATAAAAATATATATTTTTTTCATTTGTTGTACATCTCAATATGCCAAAGGGACCGTAAAGAAGATTCTTGGCTGACACAAATCCCTGTAGCTGCCCGGACATTACTGTACGAACTGACAGGATTTAGCCTGTATTTTCTACAAGCTGGAATTGATTAAACTAGCCAAAGTGGTAGGGACATTGTGAAAAACACCGAGAGCACAGAGTAGGAGACAGAAATAAACATAAATTCAGTGGTGAGTATACTTTAAATCATTTTTAGAGGAAAACAAGTTTTGAGACTTTTTTTTTTGAGAAAGTAGAGATGAACAGAAATGGATATTGGTAGTAAACAAGTTTTGCCTCTAACCACAACAAAGATAGGATTACATTCTGCCCAAGAACCTCAGAAAATACACAGGGTTTTCAATTTGCACTCAATAATAAAAAAAAGGGTGGGTTTTTTTGTGTGTGGGTTTTTTTTTGTTTTTGTTTTGTTTTGTTTTGTTTTTTAAATTGGTAA
>NW_010244995.1:0-5057 GCF_000690775.1 Eurypyga helias | reverse complement strand
CGCGGCCCCCCCCCCCGGCGAGGGCCGGGGCCCCCCTCCACTAGACCAGGTTGCTCAAAGCCCCATCCAGCCTGGCCCTGAAGACATCCAGGGATGGGGCATCCACAGCTTCTCTGGGCAACCTGTTCCAGTGCCTCACCACCCTCTCCAGGAAGAATTTCTTCCTGATATCTAATCTAAATCTCCTCACTTCAATTTAAACCCTCCCCACTTTCAGTTTAAACCCATGAAACACATGCTTGTGTTTCATCAGAAGCAAATTCAGACAAATGAAATATCTGGATACCGAAATGCTGGTGACTCACTCCTAATTCGGGTGCACTGTGAGCCCTGTGACATAATGTGCTTTTCTTTTGATGGAATCAGTAGAAATTCTGGA
This sequence comes from Eurypyga helias, assembly GCF_000690775.1. Taxonomy (NCBI): domain Eukaryota; kingdom Metazoa; phylum Chordata; class Aves; order Eurypygiformes; family Eurypygidae; genus Eurypyga; species Eurypyga helias. Next base: position 4,678 of record NW_010244995.1, on the reverse strand, counting down.
AGCCATGAACATCCTCAATGACCCACTGTTCTTGTTAGATATCACAGTGCCCTGACAAATGAGACCGTCCTAAAAAGAAATGCAGAGAGCGCTTTGCCAACCAACATGTCACCAGCTATGGGGACAGTGGATCAGGAGTAGGTCTGAAAGCAACGATTCATCTTTCACAGGCGGAGCAGGCATCTTGGAGCAGGGACTGTATACGTCTCCTGACCTAGGCTGAAATCAAGTGCATGGCTTTGGACTATATTCAAAAGTCCATTTAAAACCATTATGTTTGGGAAGAGGAGAAGGGGCAAGTTTCTTGAGGAGTGACTGATAACATTTGCCAAAGAGAAAGAGGTTTTGATTCTCAGATTTGTCCCAGTTGATTTAAAATAGCCCAGCTTTTTGACTGAGGGTGTACTTACCCGAGATACAGAGGGATGCTAACAAAAGGCAAAAAGTGGGTTGATTTGTAGTGGAATTCTGCCACATTTTTCCAGCTGGGGGCAGGAATTCTCATAAATCGACAGCTGCAGAAGGCAGTTAATCCAAAGGCTAATCTCTGTCTGTCCAAATCGCTTACAGACATATTTGCAACACACACACAAGGATTTCTGTATGCATCTCGATGAAGCCAAGGGGAAGAGAGCAGCCCACAGCACGAATGGTTCGGGTGGGAGAGCGGGTGGCGGGGAACGCTCACACCGTGCTGGCTTTTACTGTAACCCTGCCTGACAGCTCGCTTGGCCCTATTTTGATGAATCACTCCAGCAGCTGCAGTAGTCCTCTGCAAACCTGTTATGCTGAACCTCCAAGGCAAGCTGATTTTGCATGTCACCACACAGACTATTAGGAAAGGCAGTGTCTACAGCAAAAAAGTTTTCTTGGTTCAGAGTTCAATTCTGGACCCAACTTCCAGCTTTTACACTCGCATTTACATTTCCTCCTGTCAGCAGTCTCCCTCTTCTGTGCCCCACATTCTCTTCTGCTTTCTCTTGCTCTGTATCTGTTGTACCAGATCTCCTTCATCCCCTCTATCTCTACATTTTTCTGTGCTCTGCTTCTCCCTGGCCTCATGCAGGCGCGGGCCCAACCAGCTTCTGTCCCCCTGGAAGGGTACCAAGTAGGGCAGTCTCGCCTCCATAGCAAATTAATGGTCATCTGCAAAGAGAGCAGCTGAGGGCTTCGATCCATTCAGAACAGGGAGGAGTAGCAGAAAAAGCTAATAAAAACAGAGATAACATGAAAATCTTCCTTTTTTTAACCAAACATAATCAGACACTTGAAGAAGCCAGCACATTTGCAAATTTCACATCAAACCCAAAATACTTGTTGGAAAGAAGGACAAGAACTAAAAATTTCCAGAGGACAATCAGCGTGCACCTATAGTTGCTTTTTGTAATTCCATCTCTTGTGCAGCTCCAGTACCTGCGTGAACACAAGTACATGAGCGCAGGGACACAGAACAGATGCTGCTCCAAGCAGGTCAACAATACAATCAATTAGGTTTTGCTGAAGGACCTCAGCCTCTTCCTATAGTGCCCACCTGCCATATCATAAAGTTATTGTGTAGCCGGGGGATTTTACTGCTCCTTCTCTCAGGTGTGATGTGGGTGTTTGATGTGGGAAGCGTTGGCACTTAGCAAAGACAAGAGGAATCCATGGGGTCTGAAGCAGTGAAGAGGTTCCAGTGAATGGACAGACTGCATGCTAAAGAGGCTACATACCCAGAGGAACAAACGGGCACCCGCAGAAGGTAGGATATCTGGACATTAAAACCTTTCTTTGTTCAAATTCCCAGTGAATAGAGTATGAATAGACCGAATCTGCAATGTTACCAAAAATGCAACCCTCGGAGGTGGTTTTTAAAAAGCATTAGACAAACTAAGGAAGGAAAAACAGACACCATGATGTCTCAGAGTTGACAACCAGCATTGGACACTACTGCAGAGCTTGGGGGAATGTGTGACCAGAAAACCAAACGCTCAACAGTTAACGCTGGCCATGTTACAAAACTCTCAAAATCAATAGGCATTTTCTGAAGTCCTTGCCGAAACCCTTCAAGCTCAAATAACTCCCATGTTACACAGGAGCTTGCAAGGATGAGAGAGAGTTTATTTTCATATTCTTAACCGGGAATAAGTCAGTACGAGAAATAAAGAAAAGCTATTGTTTTCACCCGAGCAGCTTCCATTTTTTCCGAGCGGGATTTTCCATTGTGTACTCACATGGCGTTGGCAAACAAGCCAGCCTAATGAAACCGCAGGCTCTCTCGCCTGCTAACTTGAATGCAACATACGTGAAGTTTTAAGTACTACGTGTGCCCTTTTAACACATATACTATTGTTCCTGCTGTATGAGTCACGGGTTTTTTTTCTATTTTATTTATATTTTCAGATTCAGCAATTCCCATTATCATGTGCCCAGATAATGCTGACACACATGTTCAAAGTCAAATACACTTAATCGGTTTTTAAGAGCATTACTGACTTAAAGACTAAAATGGGGAGGTCTTATCACAAAAGCCGGGGCAAAACCAGCACATTTCATAAAGTTGCCTTACCTTTTTTCTTTGGAAGTTCACATCGAGTTTCATTGAGGCGCACTTGTTCAGTGTGTTCAGTCGTCTACAGGGCAAAGCAAATTCAAAAGATTAGCAGCCTCTGATTAAAGGGCATGACTTCTCATAAGTTCAAAAGCTTTTCTCTTATCTGCCTGTAGGGTGCTAACTGCATACAACAGGCTTCAGGAACTATACTGGTCGCATTATTCCAGGTTATAAGACCACTGGTTTAAACGTGCTAACTTCACATTACTTGATAGCCAGGTTTTATATATTGCTTTTTAATTCATAAACATTTTAAGTACTTAGCAAAAGAAACAGATAGAAACAAACACGTCTGATGGCTGGGGAAATGACATAAGAATAAGGAGGCAAGTTGCCTTCTGAAGGAACATAGCATAATTGGTCTAAAACAGTATAAGGTTAATGTTGGGGGATTTCAAAGTACTTCTAAAAGACAAAAGAAAAAGTTGGGGTTCCTCACTTTATGCAGTTATTACCTCCTTTGAAAAGCTGACATAAAGAAGAACTTTTAGCAACTAGTTAAATGTTTCTTCATCGCTTATAGTTCCTTTCCCATACCTATGGATCTTATAGACAGCTTAACACACCCAACATGTAACAAATCTAACATCTTTAAATAGGTTTTTTAGTTATTTGTGACCATGTTTTGTTTGTCACGATGTTACCAGGAACACTGTAATGCTCCTGCTCTTTAAATCCAAGGCCAACCCATGATGATAGTGGGTTCACGTGACAATCTGACAAAGATGGAAAGTGAATCTGTGTGCATGTGTGTGCTCATATGCAAATACTGTCAGAGGACAAGAAAGCGTGCTCTTTCAATAGTGAACCTACCATGCTAATCATAATTGCTTTGTTTTATTTCTGCTTAAAGATCCTGATTCACGAAACCATCCGTTGGCTAAAAGCAGAGGGCTCAGGGTTAAGTATGTTCGACTTTGAACATTTTCCAGACCTAGGGCTGAATCTCAAAACAGAGGCAGAGTGAGAGCGCCTTGTGCCCATCGTGCTCTTCTGCAGGCTGCCTGCATCTCTTGTGTCTCTGCAGCAAGAGCTGCCCCTCTTGCTTCTGGGTCTGAGAGAGAGGCTGCAAAACTCCTGAACGGGTAACATTTGAAATGTATGTGCTAAGTTACAAGGACACATGAAAAAAAGTATCACATCGATAATAGAGTCTCTCACATAGCATAAGAACAATATGGCATTAACATATTCCTCCCCGGGACTTCTAATATTAGAATTCCTTTCAAATTGCCACCACTAATAAAGAACCAGCCCACCAAATGTGGATCTTCCTTAAATAAAAAGCCCTCAGAAAATACCACCTGCTCATTTGTAGGTAAAACACTCCCCCCTAACTCAAGCCGATAAACCTGTTATGCCATATCAGAAAAGCCCTGTGCTCACCATGTTAATGCAAGTATAATGCATGCACAAGCACACCCCACATGCGTGACAGTAATGTTCGTGTAATAAATTTCAGGCTTTGTGGCTCTGTAGCTGTATCTTCAGCCTTCTGCCCACAAAACCTCCTCCTCAGGGATTACATCTATTACAGCATCTTTTGCCCAAACATGGAATTTCTCAACCCAAAGTTGTGTTTTCTTGGGGCCCTTGGGCTGAATAATACTCAGCACTTAACTTCTGAGTGCAAAATTTTTAAATTTGTGTATCGATATCAATTCTAAATATACAGAGGCACAGACATATTTTCAATGGACTCCAGCCCAACTTTCTACCCTTGGAGACAGCTTCCTCCGAGAGGTGAGACAGAGGCTGAGACTGGAGCCCACGCACTCTGCGTTAGCTGGCCTGTGCTGGAGGGGACAAGTTCATACGCACATCTCCACAGTGACATGCCACCGTGTGCCATGCATCGCCGGACTGCCTGACCACCTGAGTGCTCGTAGCTGCGTATCTAAATCAAGCTGCAGCAGTGTTCTCACACCTTTACATGGTGAGCGGCCAGACTAGGGACAGGGAAGTGTTTCATTCACCTAAATACATCCTACAAGGCTGACCAGGAGAGAGACGTGAGCTAAATTCATGCCCAGATGCTCAGAAACATTTTAAATACAGGGACTGGCCGGATGGTCACACTCAGAG
>NW_010244994.1:1823-2249 GCF_000690775.1 Eurypyga helias | reverse complement strand
GGTCCGAGGGGGCGTAGATGCCGCTGGTTGGGCGACTCTGAGGGGTCAAAGGTCACAATGTTGATGGGCCGGGCTTGGCACCCCCCTGATCCCTCCCGTGGGACGCTTGGGGGGCTGGGTGGGGGAGGGGAGAGGTTGGGGGCAGCGCTGCCCCCTGCCCCACCCCCCGGCACCCGCTGGACCGAGCGCCTTTTGCTTGTGTTTTCACCCAAATTCACGAGGAAAGGGACAGAATCTTTGGAAAACAGAGGGAAAAAACACACCCCCACAATGCCGCCACGAGGGAAAGCGAACCCACACTCTCGGTGGCCGGAGAGAGGGAAGAGGGAGAGAGGGAGCGGAGCGAGAAGGGAGAGAGGGAAGAGGGAGCGGAGCAAGAAGGGAGAGGGGAGAGAGGGAAGAGGGAGCGAGGAGGGAGGCGGCGAC
>NW_010244994.1:1272-1563 GCF_000690775.1 Eurypyga helias | reverse complement strand
GAGGGAGGGGAGGGGGAGGGGAGAGAGGGAGAGAGGGAAGAGGGAGCGGAGCAAGAAGGGAGAGGGGAGAGAGGGAAGAGGGAGCGAGGAGGGCAGCGGCGCTCGCAGGGGTTCGGCCGCTCCCGCGCGGTTTCTTTCTCTGGGAACGGTCGCGCCGACGGCGTCGAAATTCCCAGCGTGTTCTGCACGAGGCCGAGAGAAGAGCCCAGGGAAGGCCGGTGCCGGGAGGCGCCGAAGCGGCAGGAGGATGCACCCACAACAGATTCTCAGAAAATACCACGCACAGTGATT
>NW_010244994.1:0-1125 GCF_000690775.1 Eurypyga helias | reverse complement strand
CTCCAAGACCAACCCCCGTTCCGGCGCTCAGGTCTCCGTCGGTTCCAAGTCGGCGTCTTCGAAGCCGTGGAAGGACTCAGTCTCGCTCTCCCCTTCGAAGAGCCGATGGAGGAGTTCCGGGTCGGCGCATTCCTCGGCCTGCGTCCCGTCCTGGAGCGCCGCTTCCCGCTGTTCCTCGCCGAGCTTGAGCTGTTCCTCCAGCGAGGCGATCAGCTCCTCCTGCATGTCGGCGTTGCGTCCCGGCGAGTTGGCCGTGCCGTCCGGGCCCGGCAGCACGCTGGCCACCAGGAAGGATTGCTGCACGAGTTCCGGGGAGTCACTAATGACTTCCAAGACTTCCGCCAACCAGCACAAAACCAGCTGGAGGAGGATGTCCGAGTCGCACGTGGAGTCCGCCATCTCCCTGGCTTGCTCCTTCCACTTTTTATGCAGGAAATTCTTCACAGTCCTCTTTATGCAGACGTCCAGGGGTTGGATTTTGGAGCTGCAGCCAGCGGGGACGACGGCCGGCAGCGTGCTGGAAGCGCTCAGCATGGAAAGCACTTCTTCCGAAAGGTGCGTCCGGTGGCAGTCCAGCACCAGCATTCCCTTGCCGCTCTGACGGTCCGTGTGCTTCCGCCACACTCTGGCCGACCACAGCTCCATGATCTCCTCGTCGCTGTATCCGTTCTCTTTCGCCTCCAGCAGGATGGATTCCGGCACGTTGGCGGGTTGCCGGACGCGACCCCGGTAGAAGACGAGCGTCGGGAGAAGGCTGCCGTCGGCGAGGACGGCCAGGACGACGTCGCACCAGGGCTCGCCGGTTCCCACCGTCTGCAGGGCGTTCTCCTTCCGGTCGTCGCTGCTCAGCACCTCCAGGTCGAGGAAGAGGGAGATTTCGTCGACGGCGGCGATCATGGAGAGCGGCAGCTCCTGGGTGTGGATCTGCCGTTGGACGAACTCGATGAAGGAACCGGCGTTGTCCTCCACGTCCTTGGGGAGGGGGTGAGCCACCGCCCGCCGGGCCTGCGTGCTGAGGTGGTGCCGGAGCATGAACCGCACCGCCCACTCGTAGGAGATCTTGAAGCCGCCCTCCAGGGACCGTCCCAGCTTGGTGGCTTTTTGGAAAAGCGTCTCCTCGTTCAC
>NW_010244993.1:0-11635 GCF_000690775.1 Eurypyga helias | reverse complement strand
TTCAAACCCAAACTGTTCTATGATTTGATGTTTCTATGATATTCATATATCTGACCTGTTGATGATGATGATTGTATCTAACCTATTGATCATTATTGTTATTACTTGTCATATTCCCACTTCTATTTATTTTAAATATCCAAAATGTCAGAAATGCATAATAAAGAGATAAAAATGATGCTTCATATTTCAAATGAATTTAAGACTGGGAAAGAAGTCCTCTTCATGCCACTACCAGTCTTGGACATTTATTCTGCAGTTTCTCAGATTTACTAAGAAGCTATATCTGAGTTAATTTTTCCTCTGTGTGACAACTCATTTCTATGGCTCAGAGCTTATGTGTAGAGATTATCAAATGTCAAATGCAAATGTGAAATGGATCCATGCTGTACAAAATACTCTCTTACTGATATTGAGCTGACTATTCCCTTTAAATGTTAATGAAACTGTTGTAATTACTGAAATACCAAAACAGTCTAAAAGCTGGAGATCACAGCTGTAACCCATTACCTGTAAATTACTGGCACAGGCGCTATCTTGGCAGAAGGAGTTGCACAAGAACTTGTTCATCATGATTCCTTTTCAAGTAAGGGATGGAGACTAAGACTGAAGATCACAAGGAGAAAACTAAGGGACTTTCATGTTAAGAGGTATAAACATTACGCCCCACCAGGTTCCATATCTCCCCCTTCCCACTTTTTTTTTTTTTATTTTCTGAGAGACACAGAATCCAGTTATTAAAATTATTGGATAATCATCAGTAGCAGAAAATCAGTCTCTTAAACTATTTTTTTTAATAAATATCCCTTTATTACATGTTAATCTGAAATTTATATTTATGTTTGCTTTTTGTGTTTATTTTTCTTTTTTTTTTTTAACAGGAAAACTGACTATGTTCAAAAGCCTACAGGCAGGATGGGAGGAAAGTGAGTTAAATAATGCAGGAGGGGGGTCAATGTTGCATTTTTGGTGTGAAATTTTTTCAGCCAGCAAGCCTGTGGCACAGATGCAGTAAAGAGAAAAATAGAGTACTTGAATGGGGTAAGTAACCTCAAGACAAAAAATGTCTAAGGGCTATGCAAGTATAACTAGGCAGTAAAGAACCAGTGACATCTATACTAAAGGAGGCTGGTGACACCTTGATTCTTTGATCTGTGAACTGTGTGACAGGCTTGCAAACGGATAGTTTATTATCTGGGAGGTGAATGGCAAAGTCCTACAGCATTTCACAGGGTTAATATGTATAAAACAGCCATTTAGATGTGTGCCAGGAATAGAGCGTGGGAGGAGTTTGCTTCAGCATGCAAGGAAGTTGTACGTGCGTCTCTGTCGATATGTATGTCTATGCGTATGTGCTTCTGTGGAGCACTGTGCGGTACCCTGCTGGTCACAACAGCTGCAACTGGGAAGATCCGTACCGAAGCTGACCATGGAATTTCCAAATCCTCTTAATTCACCTTCTGATGACATTGAAGGTGGCCCAAGCCCGATCGGGACCTTGTTCTTATTTTCACGGAGGATCGCTATCGTTACACTCCGTTTAAATTCAGGAATAAGCATCTCATGACGCCATGCTCCACTGCATCGGAACTGTATGAGCAAGGCGGTCTTGCAGAGAAAGGGAGAGACAGAGAGAGGGAGAGAAGCTCTTCCCAGGCTGAGAAGAAAAAGAGACACTATCTGGTTTTGTTGTCTGTGGGTTGATTTTTTTTTTTTTTTAAGAAATCTGAAGCTCGAAGATATTGGAGTAATATTTCTATAAGCCTTGTCTCAACAGCAATAAATTTATTTGTATCAACAGCAAAGCCAAATAATTCTGCTATTGTTGTTACAGGGATATGTTGTTTCATGGATCACATAGGGAATTCCAAAGAGCAACAATTTTCGTGTTACCTGACATGATATGAGCTTAGTCATCCAAGGCAAATAACTCATCTTTGAAAGGAGCTTACGTCTCACCTACCCTTATTTAAGTGGGAGTCTTTTCTGAGGTGCAGAGACTTGATTTCTTTTCTTTCAGTAATTTTTGAAAGTATGTTTGGAATGCAATGTATATTGATGTGTGGTATTTTTATTTAGTTCCTTTTTCTGCTATTTTAAGAGGACTCTTTGTTAGACACAAGTAAATGCAAAACTGTAAAACAGTAATTATTGATTCAGGGATGTGAAAGCCCTTTGAAAGCATGTTTTTATGTGATGTGATCAGAGAGACTACCTGGATTTTTACATCATCAATAGTCCATATCCATGTAACTGTGGAACAATCAAATGCCAGTCATGGTAATATTCAGAAATAAAAGTGACAAAAATGTTGCTAAGATAAATGAGCATTAGCATGGTGAAGCATTAGGGTCTTGGTGTTTTTCCATGGTGTTATTCTGGAAGCAAAAAAAAAGAGTTAGTTGCAGTAAACAGTTACAACTGGATGCAAATAAGTTTTGTAAAGAAATTACACTTACAATGGAAAGCAAGGGAAAAAAGATTTTACATGTTAGCTGCATGAAAATAAAATGGTGATATACTCTAATTTACACTATTGAAGATAATGAAGTGATTAAAAATCTCTACTGAGAAAAAAAGTAGACGGAAGCATTTGCTGGCCTGATATGGTAATAAGGCAATAAGATATATTTTACTGCAAGTCAATTTCCTCATTCCGGTTTAGAAGTACAATATAGCTCTGGCAAAGTAGCATCTTTACGGTCCTATGGATTGACATCACAAAGCCGCGGTCTTCTTTTGAAATCTATAGAACTGTGATAAATCTTCATGGCTCTGTATTCTAACAGAAGAAAGGATTAAAGAAAGATTTTCAGGAGTAGCATATTACCTCCTCTACACTATTTGAAGATGAAAGGATTGCATTATGATGGGCTAGCAGTTATCAGTTTCTCTTGGGATTAATCATTAAATAGAATTTATAGCAATGGGAAAGTAGTGTTATCGTATAAAGATTTAAACTATAGAAAACTTCAAATCTCTGAGATCAAAGATAGAATTATAGGCTGTGAGTATAAACAGCACGTACAGAAAATCTTCCTTTAAGATATATGTTTTCTTAATTGCATCCTACATCACCATAAAGAATTATAGCGCAACAACTGTAGACAGAACTATAATTTCTTGATAAACAATGTCAAATGTGTTATAAAAGATAGCAACAGATGCAGATCATGGTGTATTTGGCTGAGTTGGCATTTTCTAAAAAGGGAGTCTACGGTTGGTACTGCTCTCCTTGTAGTGTCAGGAGTCTTCATTTGGATTCTCAGTAAATTTTGGAATAAGTGGTCTCTGGGAAAAACAGAAGAAAATAAAATGCAAATAGGGACAGATGGCACTTGATGAAAAATAGTAGGTGTGTTTTGACTTGCAAGGACTAGTGGGAGAAAGTCTGTGTTGTTTCTTTGACAAAATTGGCCAGGACAGGGGTTCTCACTTGCTTTTTCCCTTGGTTTTCAAATTAACTGGGAAATATTTGGTACATGAAGGTTTTGGGAATTATTCTACAAGAGGAGAGAAACTACATGACTTCTGTGGAAGTGAATGTTGATCCCCATCGTGTCAACTGCCAGTGAGTTCTCCCACTCATTTGATTTCCAAGGTCCACTTCAGCAATGTAGGAGATCCTTATGTATTCTTGGACCCCTAGGCTGAACACAATTTTCTGTCTCCAGGTTTACTGAAAGTAAAAATTCACAATGAGGAAATAGGTTCATCATCATTATAAATATTTTACATGTAGCTTTTCTTCATATTCTACCCTTTTTTAGCTTTGTTAAATGCTGTGTTTAATGTGTTCTCAGTAGCAAAAGTCTGATGAAATGCTTTGGTTAAACCACAAAGGCAAGAGTTTTATATTTTATTTTGGTTTCTTTTGTTTCTCTTTATTTATTTATTTATTTATTCACAATATATAGTTTCGTCTAATTCTCAGTTGGCACAAAGAGTGGATGCCAGGAGCTATCATCCTCCCTTATTTATCAATGTATCAGAGACTAAATTTGAAGCAGGCAAAATAAGCTGTTCATGGTAACCCCAAATCTTTTTCCAAAGAAGAACAGACTAACTCCATTACTAAGGGATACTTTACACCTTCAGAAGTAGTGTAAAATTAATCAAGTTTAAGTATGAAACACATCACAGTTGTACACCAAATTCCTTTTATAAAGTCATTGGAAGTTAACATGAATTACAATTGTTCCTCCATAAAAAAAAAAAAACCAAACAAACAAACAAAAAAAGAACAAATATAAAGCAGAATTTAATTACCACATGTAAGTATGTATGGAGTTATAATGATTACTATGCACTGATTATGTTTAATTTAACAGTCTGTTATTAATGTCCCACATAAAGAAACTTGAATATTAAGGTACATGGCACTAAGAATGCTGTTGTCAAAGATTCAACTACAACAATTTTAAGATATTTTTAATAGACATATAAACTTACTGTCTCCTTCAGATCTAGGCTTCTGAATGGATGGTCATGTAACAAATCATCCTCTCACATAAGCCTATTGCTTCACTGTTGTTTTTCTTCCTAAGCTGGTGACATCAGCCTCAGAAAAATAGGTTTACAGGGAGTTCAAAAGATTCCAAATAGGCATGAAGAAAATGTCTGAAGAGACTTCAAGGTCTGTGTCTGGCCATGGTAATGAACAGATATTCCTTGATTTAAAAGTAAAGCAAAAACCATCCTCATACACTCAGTATTAATGTTCTGGTTCTTTATTATGCTTCTGAACCACAGAATCCACACAAAGAAGAAAGTTGATGTTTTTACCCATATAGTCAATTTATTCCAGTCCACATCTTTATTTCAGCTGAAGGAACGAACCTATTATTAACTCAAACAGTAACTTTCCCAGTTGAAAACACATGTAACATTTTAGTAAGCTAGATTTATGTCAGGTAGGTCATGAACCTTTATTGTATTGCTGTGGTAAATAACATAAACAAGCAGAAAAGCTGTTGGCCACTTGTAGTGAACTGGCTTCCCTATTTTAGTCTGAAGACAGTTTAAATGAAGCAAAAAGAGGAAAGCTTGCATAAAGCTGTAAAAGCCACAACAAATTGATTTTTTCCACTGCTTTTGTTACTTCATGGAACATAGTTCCAGTTGAGATTTTTCCTTCTATTTTAAGGAGAAATTATAGATTTACCATAAAATATTTTGCACATATCCAAATTTTAAACAATTAACTGGGTAAACTCTCTGCTAAAGCAACAAAATAAATATTTTTCTGCTTTTATTTCTTGTTCATTTGTTTGCAATAGCATTTTGCCACCTTCTAAATCATTGAGTAGGCAGTTTATATACAGTTTTCTTCAACAGATTGCACTTCTAAAAGGATTATCTGTTTCCTACCTGGAAGTATTACACAAAGACTTATAATTAAGGACATGATTTGTAAGCTAGGCCAGCAAAAAGCTTTTAAATCCCTGGCATCTGCAAGCTTGTGTCATACTTCTTTCAGTAGTGTGGGCAATATCTGCAAACTAACTTTCCTTTTAGGACTATTTTAGATTTGCTATGTGCAGTACAGTAATATTCTCAGGAAATATCTATATTGCAATTAGAAGTGTGACACCTACGTACATAAGCACACTTGTGGTAGTTTTTCCCTAGATGGCTCAAATACCACAAGAAATGTTGCAGCATTTCAGAAGTGACTGTATTTGTTCTCCTGAGCCACTGGGTATTGAAATGACAGGCCAATCTTTTTTACCCATTACTTATATTTGACTTAGAATGGCTGAAGTTGTGCGGATTTTGAACATATATGTTGTAGTCCCACTTGCATTTTTAATATGGCTTTAACCTGAGTTAAATGACCACTAGAAATATGCACTTTCAACTGTCAGTTCATCCCATCATGAAATATAGGAGACAAAGAACGAAACACCATCTGCAAGGTTTTTTTTCGCCAGTGACTGTAAGGTGAAGTTGATTAGCATAGATGATTAGCTTGGACCAGCTGTCTTACTTTCAGATGGATAAAGTTATATAAAGTGAATTTCATCCTTAATGATTAGTTTGTTTATTTGCTGAGTATTGAAGGTGATAAGGTTATTTAGAAAAATTCCATGTTCCATTGGACAGATGGGGATAGTCCTGCTTTCATAACCAATGTCCCCAGCTGCTCACCACCTCAAGCAGAGCCATGACTTGAGTTCATGCATCTAACCCACAAAAAAAAAACAAACAAAAAAAACCCACACCACCACAAAACTGTGGTTCCACCTGTATCAGTTCCTTCCTCTGGTCACACACTTTCTTGTGCTTCTACATAGAAAAAGGATTGAGCAACCTTAGGAGAACATAAGGAAGAGGTGGATTTCTTCTGTTTACAACTGCACAGATGTACGCTAGAACAAAGTGACTGTAAAGCCATGGCCTCAAAAATACTTTTCACTGGCATTATCTCTTGGATGGTTGAAGTGTTCGAGCAGTGAGCATGCTGTCTGCTGTGAATCCAAGTGGAGGAGCCTGGCTGTCCTCCATTTAATACTGAGAACCTTTAGGGCCCTGTGTCAGAATTGCAAAGAAGATTCCAGAGAAGGCACATAGGTTTCAAGCACCACTGCACTGAGCATCATGATTCCATGGCACCTTTTCTGGACCTGAGCCCTGCAGTGATCATGCCTTTCCTTCTGAATTGTTGCGGATGTGGAACTGGATCCAGCTTTAGAATCTTTGTGCTGCTAAGCCTTGTGAACAAGGATACCAAGTCATCACTGTTCCTAGTTTTACACTGTTGAAATGAAGATTCAGATGCTGATTTCCTCTTGGCAGCAAAATCCTTTGGAAGAACTTTCTGAACCCCATAGCAGTTCCTCTGTGTGCTTCCACAGCTGCATATTAACATTCCCACCAGTCTCCCACCTCTCCATCTCAGCTCTTTGGACTACAGTTGCACTTTTTGAGGAGGGACAGTTAGGCACCCATGCAGCAATGCACCGTGAGTGCAGAAAGACATCAAGGTTGTACACAGAAATGTATTTGTTAGATCATTCACCACCACCACCTCCAAGCATACAGACACATGATCAAAAAATGGAACAAAAATTTGATAGATTCTGTTGCAGACTTTTTTTATTTCTTTCTCCCATCCCCTCCCCCTATGACAGTGTCTCTGGAATAGGGGGGCATATGTTCTCTTCTATTCTCCTCCTTTGTAGTGATGTCATATTTAAAAAATGAAAAATATGATACTTTGCTGGTGTGAGATTAGGATACCCATTCCTTATTTTAAAAAATATACTAACTTTTTATTACAAAAAACATTACCGTGTCTTAGTAATTCAGGTATGCTAGCCACCCACAGCTATAACAACTATTATTCACTAAAAGCTATTTTAAAATGTAACTTGTAATTAGATTAGTGAAGCAGTTTAACAGACTAAGCATATATCAAACGAGTGAGAAGAAATGTTTAATATGGAATGATTTACAGGGAGACCCATATTTAATTTTTTTATTACAATGCAATGTTCCATAGTCTTTATACTTGCATATGTCAAAATAGCAGAAGTTATTTTTAAAAAATTAATAGAATAGCACAAAAATCCACATTACGCCTCTGAATATTCTTACATATCCTTGTAGGTGTCTCATAGGTGTGTATATTTATGAATGTGTTATGTGAATGTGTGGCAAAGAATATAAATGTTTCTGATGGTGGGAGTTTACAGGCAATGTGTCGCATATACATGAAACGCTGGTTATGTGTAAGTTTGTTAGCATCCATTTGTATGAGCGGCAATGCATGAATCAAAGCACTTTAATCTACAAAGATATTCCACACAACTCAGCCTGGTTGCCATAGCATTTATCATGCAAAGTCTAGCCCCAGTTCATTGCTGAATTAAATAATACATCTCCAAGCAGCTATATATACAGCTGAAATCCTGTAATATATTCTGTGGCAGAGAACCCATGTCAATACAGCAGCCATTCCTACACCACCAACCATGTTTCAGGGGTAGGGGCTTAATGTATTCAGTCATGTCTGGGATGCAGAAAGGAAAAGATCTCACTCTTACGTATACACATTTCTGAATTTTTGCCTCATTTTTCTCAATTCAGAACTTAATTGAACTTGCTCTTTCTATTGCTCCCTCATCTTTGTAGTAGGTAAGTAATGGGCATCATTTTCCTCATTCTCTTACATAATGTATGTTTTCTTCAAGTCAGAATCTGCACTATGTTTTAATAGGGCCATCAAACATTAAAGGCCAGTCAGCTTTTCTCTGACACTTTGTAATCAGAAAGACCTGGCAAGTGGGATCACAGCCTTGGTTTTGGGAAGTCTAGGTTAAAGCTCTTGTTCTGCCCCACATTTCTTGTATGGACTTTGGCATGACCATTAAGGTTATCTATTCATCAGTGCGTGGTACTCATCTTCTGTACTGAAGGACAGAGATGTACCATGAAACACTACTGGGGACAACAGTATTAAAGTCTGCCCTTCCCTAGAATTTAGGCATGTCTAGATAAGGAAACGAAGCACAATCAAGAAACAGTCAGGATGACCCTAATACAGTCTCTAGGTCTTTCTGGTACATCTCTCCATGCACATTTTAAGAGAAAACTGCAAATGCTACAAAGCTTTGGACTGGAATTCAATGCTGAAAAAGTTTGAACCATGTTCTGCATCATGTAAGAAATGTGGTAATAAACTTAAGTGAAGAATGACTAACATCTACACCCAAATGAGGGTTAGATATGTTGTAGGACTGAACTATTTGTACTGATCAAGGACGAAACATCTGGTGTTTCAAGCAAGAGCTGATTCCTGGGCTGCAGGAGTGCTTCTGTCTTTCACCTCCTAAATCCTGCCACTCTGCCATGTCAGGCATCTAAATCATTTCTCAGACGGTTGTGGTTTCTAATACTTGTGTCTGTCAGTACCAAATGAAATGTGACAAAATACCTGTACTGGTGTTTTGTATCACATGACAGAGATTACATAATTTTGTTTTAAATGGGGAGTTTATCTTAACAATGGTTTCTTTGTATGAGACAAGTAACTCACCTGCTGAAAGATGTGGTTGGGAAGAAGAAGTAAGCACAAAAAGTCTACAAATATCACTGTGAAAGAATGCTTCTTGGACATATTAAGGTTTCATTACACAGATTAAAGGATTGTTATTATCTAGGAGCAGCATTTGTTCTTTGCCAGAGGTTTAGAAAACTTTTTTCTTTTTTTTCTGAATGGCATAGAAAAAGATTTATGAGAAGGGAATAGCATCTTCTGATTATACCAGATGAGACAGCAACAGACATCAGCTTAGAACATTAATTCTGACAGGCACAGTGGATGAATGATACTTGGAGCTGTTGCACTGAACCAGGTTGTGTTCCCAGATGTAACCCTTTATGACCTCAGTTAATATATTTTAAAAAAATACAAGACATTTTGCTTTCTTCTCTTCCGTAACATGAATGTTGTGGGCAAGCATAGGATAATGGTTTTGAAGTGGACAAGAGGTAGGATACACACAGATTTAGATTTTATATTTTTACTAGCTCAGTATGTTCTCATATAAGCGATAGGGTATCATGAGGAAAA
Source organism: Eurypyga helias (assembly GCF_000690775.1). Taxonomy (NCBI): domain Eukaryota; kingdom Metazoa; phylum Chordata; class Aves; order Eurypygiformes; family Eurypygidae; genus Eurypyga; species Eurypyga helias. The sequence goes on along the minus strand of NW_010244993.1, from coordinate 2,058 downwards.
TTGTGCTCAATCTCCCATTAGTACCAGTAAATTAATACTGAAGGAGAAGAGGTCAAACTCATGTGCTGAACAACATGTCACTTAAGAACATTGAGAGGCAGGGATATCAATAACTTCTGCCTACTGTCTACCTTTTTTAACATATTTGGAAGGGGAGTATAGACAAGAAGAACAGCTTGGAGTCTGATTTCTAGGTTGTGGAAGTATATAGTAAATCAACAGTGGTGCTGGACTAGGAAAGGAGCAGGAATAATAGAGCAACAATACTATTGACTTCTCATTTAATTTATATTTTAGGGATTCATCTGCATGAAAAGATTATTCTTACTATACATAATTTATTCAAAATTGCCTCTAATTCTACATAAATTCTGCTCTTAAAATGTGAAACTGTTTATCTGTCTTTATAATTTGTTAAGAAATTTCTCTGCTTTCTTTGAAAAGACACAATTATTTTTCAAAACTTAATTCTGAATTGCTTCTATTTATCCTAGCTATTGTCTATAAATCAGAGCATACTGATTTATATGAGAGCCAGCTTACACTGATATAGCCCAATAAACTTAAATTAAAAGAGGAAGAGAGCATGAAAGAAGTATAGCTAATTGCATCAGATCATATCATTAAGCCAAGCAGTGAAGGTTCAGGCATCCCTCTGCACACAGAAGGGAAGAAAGAAAAATGCTAGGTAAGTGAGAAAAACATGACAGAAATAAGATCTAAACCAATGTTGATGGCACAGCTTTTTAATAAAGTTCTCTATTTCACAATGTAGATTAATTTGTATTCTTACCTGGTGGTTCATTTTAAACTTGTGTTGTTCCTTCTTCTGACATCATCTTGCCATTTAAAAAGCAGCTTTCCAGTAGTCCAAAAAGACTGCCTTAAAATAGTCATGCAAATGTGACAGACACACAACAAATCTGAAATCTGTAATGCCAATCATTTGCATTCCAGCTGCACAGTGTCTAAAATATTGTAAACATTTGTTTGGAAACATCTGTGTGTGAGAGATATAGACAATAAAAATAAAACTGTTCTTTAAATAATCCCACTGCTGAATTGTTTAAAAACATGTGGGGAAACAATTTTGAAATGTGTTTAAAATAAGTCATTTTTATAAGAGTCAGTTTATCAAAGCTTCTGAAACAATGAGAAAAAAAAACATTTTTGCATTCACTCTAAACTCAGAGAAAATTCTTAGTTATTACTTCTGCTCTTCCTTTTAAATCACAGAAAATTAGAAATAAAGACTTATTCTTACATATAAAGGCAAAACTGAGAGCATCCAAGAATTGGTCGCTTAATTAAACCACGACAGCTTACTAAAAAACGACTGTGAAATGCACTGATATGCATGCTTGTTTTGCTTTGGGTTTTGCATATTTATTGAATTGCACCATGGTTAAAAAAAAAAAAAAAAGAAATGCTAATTTTCTCAAGTAAGTCTTCATTCTAACTAGATACATAAAACAGGCCAGAAGACCATCTTTTTGCTGACAGATGTATTGCTGATGATGAGTAGCCTCTGAATCTCCCTTTCAAAGCCTCATAAAGGTTCTCTGGAATAAAATGGCTTTGTTTGTACTACCATGGATGAATCCCAAGCTCATTTTGCCATCCCATAAAAAAGTAGTCTGTAGCATTTTTAGGTTTACTGAATTTTTTAATCTATCAATGTTTAAAAATGTTCCACATTTATGTAAGCTCAATGTCTGGCAAACACACTTCCCATTCTATGATCAGCCTTAAACTTAGACCAAACAGTTTTGATGTTTGTTTTTTAAACACATCTGTATTCTTCTTACATTTTTGTCTTGAAATAGAAGGTGTTCATCATACTGTAGCCAAGCAAACAAGCATAATCTGGCCTAGCGTATTTAATGGTAATCTGTTTTTGTTAAATAGAGTTAAATTAAGTAGTAATTACTTCTCAGTTTAAAAGATTCAAAACCAATAAAAATCCATATGTTGTGAGCCATGAATTCCTTTCTTGCATTTTACGGCGAAATTTTTCTGAAATCTCCTTTACACATTATTATGTATATATATGTATTT
>NW_010244992.1:10036-22763 GCF_000690775.1 Eurypyga helias | reverse complement strand
TTGAACTCCATGAGGTTGGCAGTCCTTAATGGATAAATATTTCCCAAATTACATTACACTCATCTATTTCTCTAAGCATTTCCAGTTGCGCTCTCTCATTTTACCCTTTGCTCTTCATCAGCTGTTGCTGGCTGTCTTCCAGCTAACAGCCACAAAGCTGTCTGAGGAGTAGGGGTTCCTGGGTCTCTTTCCAAGGAAATCTGTTGGTTTTTCCTTAACCGGTCAAAGCAAGCTGCAAACAGAATTCCGACCACATCGACACGTATCCTTGTGCCGTGCGGTTTCGGTGCGGGAAGAATCCTGCTGGGATAGACCAACGGTGCCTCAGCGCGAGTGCGCGGCTGGCTCCCGCAGTAGATTTTGGGGAACAGCTGCTCCCAGGTTGTCGTCCGTGGGTAGAACACCTCGGCACGGGACGGCCTGCTGGGGGGTGTGAGGGGAAGGCGTGTGGGCAGCTCTGCCCAGCTCCTGCAGCACACTCACCCTGCTCTAAAATGCAAGCTGTTGCTTGCCCAGCCGGACCGCTGCGATGGCCTGCACACCAGCCAGCCAGGCTCATGGCACACAACACCACCTTCACTTTGGGGCCAAATCCTCCCTTCTTTGCAACAGGTTTTGTTGCTTCTCAGGACCACAAATAGGTACTGAACTGCAGGATAAGGAGCTACCAGCCACCTGACACTGGTAACTAGCTGTGGGAGGTGCAAGCGTCATTCTGTTGAAAGTTCTGGTGTTAAAATGTGATGGTTCCTCCCTGCACGGCGACGAAACACCCATCCGTGGGGTACACGCCAAAACCTTTGGGAGTTACTGGCCTGTGGTCAGGACAGAGGCAACGGACACAGGCAGCTCAACCTCTTGCTGGTTGGGCTTCACCGTCGCTGCTTTCTTCTCCCTCTTCCTCCTCATCCCTGATTCCTGTCTTCCCCCACTGTCAGTCGTGACGGGTGGGTGTAGCACAGTCCCAGAGCAATCAGCCTGTAACTCCTGCTGGGAGGTGCCGGGTCCCCGTGAATTCTGAGGGCTGGATGACATTACACCCCAAGCAACGAGCTTTACGCGGGGAGCTTAGCACGGCTGCCCACCAGATCATCACCCTGCCTCCTCACGGGCATGGCTGTATGCGTGGTCCTCATGCACTGGAGTGTTGTTTTCTCCTTTCAGCTTGAGTGGGAACCCAATTCCCTTACAGCTGTTAATGCAGGAGATGTGGGAAGCGAGCGATGAGCTAAAGACGTGCCACGAGGGCCTGGCAGAGCGCATCCACCCACTGGTTTTCTGGAGCCCTGTAGTTTGTCTCCTCCCTTTAACAGCATCTGTGACTTCTTGTCTCCTCCCTTTAACAGCATCTGTGACTTCTTGTCTCCTTCCATGCTCGGCAACCTGAAGGGCATAACAACTCTCTCTTGCATTCCATCCAGGACTAGCCTCCTCATTCCAAAGGAAAACTACAAAACCCCTTTTCTACTCCTGCCCTTGACATACCTGTCTGAACCTTCTTTTTCATACTGCCAGGTGAGGTTGTAACAGATGGGGAGCTGGTTCACATTCTTCCATCAAGACTTCTGTATGGGTCACAGAGGAGGTTCCTGGATCCTGGTGAACTTCCCTAGTGAGAATGTCCGAGCTGTCACTTGCCACTGAAGTAATTTCTCACAACTCTAGTTTTCTAAACTGCCGTATCTCTCAGACGGGGCACACAGCAACAGGCCACTTGGGGTTAGCCCTCGCATTTTGGGCGGTGCCCAAAGAAACAATTCTGTAAGCAGTTTCACTGAGAAGGAAAGAATTAGGTAAAAATCTCCTTCTTGCCTCTGATACTAGCTGCCAGCATGACCTTCAAGAAGACTCTTAATCACTTTTGCCTTTAGCTATTAGTTTTGCATCAGCCAAAGGAAGGTGATGCTAGATTGGGTGAATATTGCAAAATCTTCTAGTTAAATACAAATTCAGAACCACAGATTATTTTCTTGACCACCCTGCTCATGTTCACCGCCTACGTTTCCACGGAACAAACACATCACAAAAAGAAATATGGAATTTTGCTATTAGCAATCACAACAACAGTGTGAATGCCCAGGATTTATGGCTGTCCGCTCAGGAAAAAGAAGTGGTACCATGAAAATCCTACGGTGAAATCACAGTGGCAGTTTGAATTGCAAATGGCAGACTGGAGGGTAAAAGGATCAGGGGAAAAATTAAATAAACTGAATAAACAAAACAATAATTTTGAATAAGACGTTCCCTTGAAGAAAAAAAGAAAGGACAGCCCACTCTCAGAGTGTCCACAAGCCATAAAACAAGATAAAGGTTAGCAGGTGTCATGGCTGTGCTACACCACCTCACAGGGCAACGTGAGGTTCTCAGAGGAGATGCTTGTGAAACACCTGCACGACGTGAAGAGCCCCACGGTCTCTGTGCCATTTAGCACGTCACTAGCCACAAGAAAAGGTCAGCTCCCTTCTCCCTTACATCTTCTCGCTTTAATAAACACGAACTGGACCTGGCACACAGAGCATCCTATTCAGAAATTAATTTTAAGGCATTTTGGCTCTTGGCTGATAAGATCATGAGACTCAGCAGACTCTGTTAAAGTTCTAACCGTCATGACAGAGCACTTTTGGTGCTGTACAGGCTGAGGGGTCAAGTGAAGTGACATCTTTATTACTGAGTCATTCTACCTCCTTGGAGATATCATTTACTGCCCTTCTTCGTCAGCTGACTCATTGTTAAGGAAAGTGAGGCCCAAACAGGGTAGATCCGAGGTCAGGAGAGCCCTGTGTTAGGGGAATATATGCCTGATTAAATGGGGTGAAGATTGGCCTTACAAACCTTCCAGGCACACAAAGTCAAAGCTAAAGTCTCATGCTGGCCTCAGGGAAGGGACGGCCCTCACCAACCACTTGTGCTCCACGCTGGAATCTCCTTTTCAGCGCAAGGTTATTTAACCAGAGAGAAATCCCTGCAGGCAAAGTGGAAGCTGACTCAGCCCTACAGCTACAGGATACCTTTAACTGCAAAAACCTTCTGGTTAAATTTGCTTAACCTGCCTTTCTACCTCGGGCTCCCAAGTTTGTTTCTCCAGCTCACTCAGTGGCTGAGTGATCTGTTTCCAAACCCACTCCTCCTTACAGGTCACTTTGGAATGTAGCCCGTTTTGCCAGGCTGCCAGGAGGCGATGCAGAGGAAGTTGGGCAGCCTCCTTAAAGGCTCGCTCACATTTCAGGGACGCATGCCGCTGCTGTGCGTGCAGAACATGCCGTTGTGCTTGGGAAACGGAAAATTGTGAGTGCACATAAAAATCACTCATAGACCACTGCATCCCTCCTCAGCTCCTTCAGACACCTACTAAATTACAAATGAGGTGGGAGGATAGTAAAGGGAAACCAACATTCAAGTAGCGTTTCAGCCCGAAGATCCTGCGCGTGGGAGACGGAGGGCGCAGCTCAGGAGAGCCGTGGGTTAGGAAGCAGCCGTGCACGGAGGGATCTCCTCCAAAGTCAGGGAAGGTTCCACACCTATTGACTCAAATTCCTCTCAGTTTACCCCATTATCAGGATGAAGGGTTGGCGCTATGGACTCTTCCCTCCGTGAAACAACACATTCCCTGAAGTGCTGTATATTCCAGCACAGCTGTCAGGTAGCCAGGATGTGTCTTACCAGCTTGGCCCCAGATCAATCCGGTGACTTCCTCTGCATTTAAATCTTCCTTGGGAAATCCAGACCTTATGCATGTGTGCAGACAGTGCACACAAAGTAAAGACTAACTGGGAAGATGCCCCGGTCTCTCCCCTAGTGATGCAAACCAGTGACAAAATCCATGCTGAACAACTGGCGGACAAGTTAGGGCCCGGGTAAGGAAATGAGGCTAGAGAGAGACGCTTGCACGCTGTTCCAGCACGTGTCTCTGGACCGATTCTGAGAGCGACGGACTGCGGTAGTGACCAGATACAACCTATCTCCAGGCTGAGAGAGAGTTCACACTGTGAGCACACACATCCAAAGACACAGGTACAAAGACAACAGCTCCGGGAGCCTCAAACCACACTCTTTGTGGCTGCAACCACATAAATTGAAGTGCCAGCGCTCATCCTCAAGTCACGTGCTGTGAAGTCCTGGGTATGCCTGCAGGGAGGCACCCGGAGAATTTAATTTCATATCATCCCCCTCATTTTTTTTTTTGCTGTGCAATCTGAAGAGACGTACACCACGTGTTGTTTCAGCATCTGGCTGACCCCCTTCACGCGGCAGAAAAGAAACTCCTCTTATATTTAGAATCCCTCTTCTAGGGTTACATATCAAGATACATGCACGCTGCTGTTTTGCAGAACGCAGCTGCCCTGTAAGAAGCGAAAGATGCTAACATGATCCAGGAGCTGAGGCCAGCAATTTCAAGCTTCCATCTGTCTCTGCCTGTAACACATGCAGGAAGGAGAAGAGCTGGACTTCAGGCGTTAGCTGGTGCCTTCAGCATGCAGGAAGACTGCATCAAAAAACGGAAGCCTGGAGCAGCTTTGTGGAAGGAAGACTCTGTTCGCTTGCCCAGGACACAGATGTTGAGTTGAAATACGTTTTAATGCTTTTCTCCCCTGCCATTGCATGAAATAGTATCATTCAGCACATACACATTATTTTTTCCCTCAAAAAAATGGTAGATGCAATGCAGAATAATAATGGGCCAAATCCAAATCTAGATGCATGACGATGAAGAACAGGTAATTTCCAGAGCCAGTCACAGATAATGAAATTTGTTTAATGCCCCTCAAAATATAAAGCAGGCACTGATTCCTCAGTCAGACAACTGCATTCTGCCTTCTACACCCACTGCTGTCACTAGGGCTCTTGCTGATCTGGGCAGTGAAATGTCATTTAGCTTCTCTGTGTTTGACACCTCACTTTGTGTGGGTCTGTCACACCTACAGCAGAATGACTTGGTTGTACAAGGACCATTTCCAGCACGAGCTGTGTTGGACTGCATTTCTCAAACATGGCTGAAAATTTATGTAAACATAAATAAATGAAGAGAACTAATACCAGTAAAGCAAAAATAAGATTACCTATGACACAGAAGCACTAAAGGACATTAGAGGAATTGCTGCCTTTTCCCCTCTCTGTCACATTAAGTGGTTTAATATAAAGCCTTTATTTTTATACCAATCAATAGCACTGTAAGGTAGCAACATTTATCTTCAGAAGCACTGAAGATACAGCAGCTCAATTCTCAATTATATTAAGAGCAAGACTTCAAAGATATTTATGAGCATCAAGATGCAAGTTAGATTTCCAGTATGGTTTTCAAAAGCATCTGAACAAGTCAGGTGTCTAGCTCCCATCGATCTAAATCCCTGTTAAGCTCGTTCAAAAAATACTTTAACTTGCCTATCCCTATCCCTAAGTGCCCAGATAACTTTGGACATCTTCCTCCCCTCTCACACCACCAGCTGTGGTTTAGTTTATAGTAGGGAGTTTAATATTTAGCAGAAGGATGAAAACGCCGTACACACTTTGATTTTTAGTACACTGAGGCAGAAAACTAGCGCTACAGCGATGCAGTGGTGTTTCCTTTGATGCCAGCACATCAAGGTGGTGGAAAACTGGTCTCTGTTACCTGCTGAGAGACCTCCTTTGGGGACCTTATTTGACCACTTTCCCCTCATGTCAGGAAAGCCCCAAAGAGACCATTGAAGGGAGCGTTTTGAAAGGCCTCACCGCTCTTTCTGGATGCTATTGTGAAAATGAAGCAAAGAGCCTACCTTGCTGATATTTTGAGTATGAACTGATCTCCAGTAACTTCTGAATGTACTAGCTACAGCACAGGCCGGTTGTATAGTATCACGTGGGCCAGAAATCCTGCTTTTGCTTTGATTCACTTTATTCTGAAACTGTCCAAGGGCTTAGACAAAGGGATATTACTCTTTAAAATAGAAGAGGCAACAAAACTTAGGAAAGACACTTCCCACATACCAGAATGGACACAAATTAAAAGTAATTTTATTCCACTTCTCAATGACAGTTTTATCGTATCTGATAAGAAGGCAAGCTACTAAAAATCCCACAAGACAAATCAGACCATTGAAATAGTATTCAAAAACCAAAGAGGAGTTCACAGAACAGCCAATTCTTGGGATCATCAAAATCAGTGGCAAGATTCCCACGTGGACAAATTCAGTCGGTGTAAATGCTTAAAGAAATCACCTGATTTCACCAGTGTTCGGGAAGTTTTACACTGGAGTAATTACAGATAGGCGATGCATCACTGACTTCAATGACCGAATTTGGCAGAAAGAAAAGCGAAAAAGCACATTAAAAGTATAATATCAAGGCACAGAAAATATACATGCTACTTTCAGGCATACGCTTTAACAGGTAAAGGTTTCTGGGAGATTATTATTTTTGTAACAGGTAGTTGTACTCCTGCCAGGTATGATTCTTTTCTCACTTGCACCCCCAAAATTCCCATGCATTTCTGGGTAGTCGCTCTAGATTTATGTCAGTGCAAGGAGAGTAAGTGCATATTGGCATAGTTTGCTTGAAGATGTAGTAACAATTAAAGCAAATGGAGCAACAAACGCTGAAGATGTAGCCATCTGTCTTAATGCTCACCAGAGCTTCCTCCGTTTAACACGGAGCATGTGTGACAAAACAAAGACATTCTTTCCAAGAGTTTTCAGCTAATAAAAACCAGCTGTCCCGTGCTACATTTTCGTAAGGTATCAACAAACTACAGTAATTTAAAGACCATCAATTCCGTAACCGAAGGCTGTTCACTGATAATAGCTTAGGATCAGCTGGAGTGTATGGAACTACATAAGGGAACAGAAGTCTGTCCATCTCTAACTGCAAGATGAGAGGATGAACTAAACAAAAAGAGACATGAACAAAGCAGAACACAATGAAACTAGGTGACTTGCTAAAGGAACAAAGGGATGGAGAAGAACACCTATTTCAAAAGAAGATCTGTCAGATAAAAAAACATAGGAACTTGCTACATACGTGAAGTTTAAAGAGGAAAGTATTATCTGTGCAACTTTAATGCAGGACTGGAGCTAAGTCAAGGGAGTTTAACGATGAAAGACAACAAAACAAAACCAAATCATTAACAAAAATATGGATGCAATGGAAGAAGAGCATCTCTCAATAATCAAGTGATTGAAATCGGTCCCAGGAGGTTAAAAATCCAAGGTAAAGACTAAAAGCTGAGGATGACAGAAGAAAGCAGCCGCTGAGTCAGCGTACGCCCACGGCATATAAAATCACAAGCCCATGGTTACAATTGTGTTATGTTGAGACTATTTTAGAGTAATAAAAATCCTTAATGGCCTGATCCAAAACCCACTGGAGGCAACAGGAGTTCTTCTACTAGCTTCAGCGGGGTGTGCATCAGATCTTACATTGTGCACTATAAACAGTCCAGGTATGTTGGCTTTGGCTGGCTAGGGTCAGCCAGGGAACATGATGGATCCAGCACACATTCCATGTAGATGAGAAAGAAAAGGGAGTTATTAGGGCAAGATCTCATTATACATTAGGGTAAAAGAGAAAACGCTGCTTTATACTGAGATTCCTTATGAATAAATAATTTTGAAAACCTGGTCACGCCATGCTGATTAACTAACTGGACTATCAGTTCATCCACCAGCAACATGCCTCTGCAGACTTGTAGGGTCAAATCTAACAGTCTGGAATGAAGGGTTTCCTTCGCTTCTTCTTTTTCCCCTCCAAGATTTACATGATGATATCCTCCAAGTGCAGTCCTGGTCTTCAGATAGCATGCTGCAAGGACACAGAAATATGTATTTTTAAAGGAGGAAAAGACAGAGAGTTTGCCTTAGGAGTTTAAATTATTAATTCTACAGATCTAACGGATACATTATGCCACATTAGTGGTACTTGTTCTCTGAACAAAGATCCCTACAGATTAGCAGTTCAATACAGTTCTGAGTCACAGAGCTGAGTTTCTAATGGCACGGGTCACCTGTCAATCTGAACTGAATTTTTAAACTGGGTTACCTGAATCAATGCAAGTTAGGATCTTTCATTGCCAGGAAATGGGCTCTTATTTGACAAAGTTTCATGAGGTCAACAGCATCTCTGCTTCCTTGAAGACATACGTAAACCAGGCAAGAACAGTACTTTCAGCAGTCGGCAGCTTGGTAAATACAACAGCAATACATGACAGATGTTTTAAAAGGGCTGGGTGTCCACTCTGGTGGACATTGCATTAGGAGAGGAAAGATCTGAGAAGTTCCCTCAAATTCTTGTGCTGGGGGTAGGTCTCAGACAGTACATCCAGGTACTGTCAGGTACTGGATGTACTGATCTCACTGGCTTTCCCCTGGATGCTGGGCTCTCTGCTGGAGTCTGAGATACCTTCTCCATCAAGCAGTTACCTTTTAGCAGCTCCTTACAGAGAAACCTAGGACACGAGGCACTGAACAGTAAATATATCCTGCAGACAGCATTAACTCTGTTGATTGTCTCTTGGATGCTACTCAGGACTCCAGTGGGCACAATCTATTGCGAGGACATTTCCATCATGCACAGATGAAAAAACTGGATGCGGTTTGCTAAGGAAATGAGGCTGATCACATTAATTACATTACCTCTGTGCACCTACATGTGTCTGCCCACTACTCTGCCTCTGAGCTGACTGAACACATTAAAGAGAACTTTAAGCTCTTGCATTTACAAATCCAGTAAAAAGAGGTAGGGTATCAAGGAGAGAATCAGTTAGCACCCTTACTGACAGAAAAGCAGCAATATGAGTCCAGGGGCTAGGTCGACACCAAGAATCAATGTGAGTAAAAGCAGAAAGGCTGAGACAGTTGGGCTTGTTCAGCCTGGAGAAGAGAAGGCTCCGGGGAGACCTCATTGCAGCTTTCCATTACCTGAAGGGGCTACAAGGAAGCTGGGGGGGACTTTTTACAAGGGCCTGTAGTGACAGGACAAGGGGTAACAGGTTTAAACTGAAAGTGGGGAGGTTTAGGTTGGGTATCAGGAAGAAATTCTTCCCGGAGAAGGTGGGGAGGCACTGGGACAGGTTGCCCAGGGAAGCTGTGGATGCCCCATCCCTGGAAGTGTCCAAGGCCAGGCTGGATGAGGCTTGGAGCAACCTGGTCTAGTGGAAGGGGTCCCTGCCCATGGCAGGGGGGGTGGAACTGGATGATCCGTAAGGTCCCTTCCAACCCAAACCATTCTATGATTTTATGATTCTAAAAGACAACAGGAATTCCCTGACTTCAGGCTTTGTGCTCTGTTAGTTACTGGCAGTTCAATCCCTGCAGCAAAAGGCAGGTAGTCTTCCTTGGCATTCTTTTTTTCTGTGCTAAGGTACAGAGAACAGGACTGGCTATATAAAGATCTAGAGGCTGGCTGTGTAATTCCTATCATCTTACTGACCCTCAGTTTATTCTGTCTTTGAAAGAGAGACAGTCACTCTGAAATGGCTGCAAAGGCTTTTGAGAGCCTCAGGAAGGGGACAGCAGAGATACTGAAAAGAATCTAGCATGCCTTTTACCCTTGAAGAATTATTCCTAACTTAGTAGGAAAAATGTGTGTATACATCTGTCCCTGGTGCACAGCCTAAATGCTTACTCCTTTTCCTTCTGCCAGTGATGACTAATGTTGCACTCCTGCACATAGGCTTGATTTAAGACCCCACTGATTATGAAGGAGTATGAGCTAGTTACTCTCCACCCGGCCTGGCTGTCTCTCTGTCTTCCTTCGAAGCCACGCTGACAGGTGGTATTCCTGTGACTTCCTTGGGGTGAAGTTCTAGATCAAGTGAGATTAAAGAAGGGGTCAGAAGTTCACACTCCTCTACGAAAGCATTATGGTTTGCATGAAATTCTAGAGTCACCGAACACGACTACCCTTCTCACATAAGTTATTACCAGAAGATAATTCTACCCTGCCTGCGGCCAGGGGGTTCAGAGAAAGACAATGGACTTCTGATGTGAATTTAGGAAGTCTTGGGCACTGGTCCATTGGCAGGAGTTCCTTGCATTCCTTTCCTTTAGTACTTTGGCTACCCTTCCTCATACCAAAACTGTCGCTATCTCAGTCAGAGCTCTGCAGAAAAGCTTGTGTCTTTACTCCACTCTAACACCTCTTGCTAGCTCTCCACATTTCTACATGACTCACTCCTACTTGCCCGGACTGCAGAGAACCACGGGAGAGGTTCACAAAGGACACGGGCTTTATGTGATACGCTTTGTGGCTCCACTGGGAAACAAACCTCATGTGAGCTCTAGTTCTGCCCTAAGCAGCATTTTCAAGCGTCACTCAGACCCAGCAATGGGGTAAGAACGCATGATGCCCATGATAGCAGGAAGCAGAGCATGACATGTTGAGATCCACTTAAGAAAAGGTTGTGGGATACCTGGGGTGTCCTTCACTTATGTAAGGAGGTTTCAGCCCAAGATGATGTTTCCCTGAGTCCTGCCAGTGGGACTCAAATGAAATCCAAACCTGCCTAGCATCTTGTGTTATCAAAAAGCAAAACAGAATTTGGAATCTGCTCTAAACATCTGGGGACTGCTCTGAAAACACAGATTGTGAACTACTGGAGAACCCTCATTCACTGACAAAATTATTAGCTTCTGCTGATCAAAATACTTAGCAAGAGACAGGAAGGCTGACTCCAAATCCACCCAAGTCAGCAGAAAGGCTCTAACAGGCTCTGTGAAGGAGCACAAGAACAGCAGCACTGGGCTGGAGCCAATAGCCATCTCCACAGCATCCCATCTCTGACAGCGACATGCTGCACATGCCTAAAGCGCCTGCGTAAGAAAAGGCTACGTCCATGGTGGTATTTCTCCCCTTATTGCCTTCCAGCTCTGGCAACCTGCAGCTTAGAAACTTTCTGAGCCTGAGATCATACCTGCATCTTTGCATTTAAGCTTTTTTTGGTACCTTCAGTTGTTGCTGTTTCAAATCATTCGTATTTTTTGTATCCACAGCAACCAGAAAGATTAAGTCCCATGGGTGCATTGTATGTGACATAGCTTTTTCTTTAAAGCTGCTTTTTTCTGATGCCCCTTCATCTTATTTGTAAGAGACAACAAATACTTCATATTTCACTGCCTTTAACTACTGCTTCCTAAGACTTTCTTTCCCAAGCCCAAGAGATTGTGTCTGTCTTTCCAGGTATAAAGGTTTTCTCATACCTTGCAGCCCTTTCTCTTCTTTTCTTTTTGTTTTGTCTCTGTGTGTGTGTATACCACATCTTTCTTAAGACAAGGACATCAGAACTAGATGCTGGATTCAGGATGTGGCTCACAGCCAAGTGTCACCTGTCAGTCGGGATCTTGCCTTTTACTCTCTAACCAGGCACATCGCAGCAGGTTATACATCCTGCATAGATACTACAGCAGTTAGTAGTGAGGTCTCCTTACGGGAGACAGATACAGCCCTTTTCTCACTACAGTTCTTGATGGACAACAAGCCTTTGGGCCCATATGCAGGGCTCGACTCAGTGGTGACACAAACACGGGTTTAAGTTTCATCTGAGCAAGCAGTGGAAGTGTAACTCAGCATTCCGCACTGGCAAGGTAGGAGAAGCTGGCAGGAGAGGGTGAAAGTTACGGAATGGAGTACGAATAAATCCGGCCTCGCGTGGAGCGTGTGCCTGCCCCGATTCAGCACACAGCGCAGCTCAGCACTCGGCGATTCCTCAGCATAAGGAGGAAAACACCAGTTTACATTGATCAGGACGGACAAGTTTTATCGCTGGGCTGTTAACTCCAGTGATGCAAGTGACGGCTTCCCCTTGTCTACATTCAGGGTCGTGACTGCAGAAGGTAGATGGTTCCCAAGTATGGGGTGGGCCCTGTTCCAGGCTATATCTATCTATCTATATATGTATCTGTCACTACATACCTTAATGTATGTTTGCTGAAGATAACACGCCAGTGTTATAGACAAATGAGGCTCTCCAAGGCAGCAGTAGAAGACCCGAGCTGGCTTAGCACTGAGTAAATCTTCAAGATGAAAAGCCAAGGCTGTTGTTTCCATGCAGATGTAGGTGTTGCCTGCTGTTGTTCCTGTGCTACCGTTGTTCTGCAACTGAATAAACCAAAGAAGGCGTGCAAGGAAGCTCAGGGCTCAGAGCCCTCTTCTTCTGAGAAGTGAAAGGGTCTTCCTCTCCCTGAGCCTACAAGTATTAATGGGGGTATAACTGGGGTATTACTGGGGGTATAATGTCACTGTTTGTCAAAGCAGTAATTTCTTGCGCTTCCTCTCTCTGCAGCTTCTACCATTTCTACCCTCAACACCCTGACTAGATGTTTTTCTCCTAGCTGAGGCATGTGGAGCACCATCAGGCTTCCTCAGCTCTGCTTAAAGCACAGGACCTAAGTCCTTTCCTGGACAAAAAGGTGGACATGCACTGGCAGTCTGTGCTGGCAGCCCTGAAAGCCAACCAGAGGCTTTATTCAGAGCAGTGTGGCCAGCAGGTCGAGGGAGGGGATTCTACCCCTCTGCTCCTCTCTCGTGAGAGCCCACCTGGACTTCTGCATCCAGCCCTGGAGCCCTCAACATAAGGACACAGACCTGTTGGAGCGAGCCCAGAGGAGGCCATGGAGATGGTCTGAGGGCTGGAGCCCCTCTGCCATGGGGACAGGCTGGGGGGGTTGGGGTGTTCAGCCTGGAGAAGAGAAGGCTCCGGGGAGACCTTATAGCACCTTCCAGTGCCTGAAGGGGCTACAAGAAAGCTGGGGGGGACTTT
>NW_010244992.1:0-9888 GCF_000690775.1 Eurypyga helias | reverse complement strand
TCCAAGGCCAGGCTGGATGAGGCTTGGAGCAACCTGGTCTAGTGGAAGGTGTCCCTGCCCATGGCAGGGGGGGTGGAACTGGATGATCTGTAAGGTCTCTTCCAACCCAAACCATTCTGTGATTCCTAAGCAAGATAGGATGCATAGTAGGTTTTGGTACAGAGAAGCCAGAAGAGGACATGTGGGAACAAATGGATAACTTTGGTTGGGATTTTTAATAGGGCATGTGGGTTTTTATACTCAGTGGCTACTGAAATTCAGCAACTTAGGCACTGACCTCATTGAACTGGTCTTCTAGAAATACCATTCATAGAGAGGAAACTGCTTTCCCGTGAATGCTGAAGGAATCTGGGTCCAGAGATGGAGAAGTGTCTCAGTGTTCAATTCACAGTGGTTTCAATGAGAGATGTTCGAGAGTGGCAAAGAAGGGTTTTTGCCATTAAGTTGTGAGTTTGCACAGAACGAGACCCAGAAACTCTGCTGAAGACAGCAAGGGACTGCTTGGGTGATAAGCCACAGGGCTCTGTCCCCAAAACTGCTGGAGCAACTGCCTGGCATATCAGATGCCTCACCCAGATGGAGCTTCGGAAGGAGGATGTAGCTGTCCAGGTTGCAGCTGCAGGGAGTGCCTGCCGCCTGTCCTTGGGGCTGGGATGTTAAGGCTATTTTGTACCATCTTACTAATACTGAAGCATATATATAAAGGTTAGCATAGAATTAATTTACACTCACTTCACATTAGTAGAATGCAAAGTGGCTTTGAGTAAATAATCATGATCAAGGTATAAACGGATGTGAGGGAACTGCAGGGAGCATGCAATGCTGTCCACACCAGCGGCATGTCAAGCTGAATGACAAGTTAGTATAAAATATAAATGTCCAAGGGTAAGGCAGCAAAGGGGACTCAGGTAAGCAAGGAGGGTGGGAAGGCCAGCTGGGGGCTCCCATTCGCTCATTTTCACATGAGAACAATAAAGACTGTCGCTCCCGTCAGACGCTTTCTTAGAAACACGGGCTCTTGGAAGGGTGACAGGGAGTAGCAAAGAGACTGGAAAGCCAGAGAGCAGGGCGAGTCCACCAAACCTGGAGTCCTCACAAAACTCAAATACCACTTGGTCAAGAGACCTCTCTGGAAACTTTGCTGAACACAGAAATTAATATCCCAGCAATGTGTGAGGGTTCCCAGGCCCCTGGCAATGCTGCCATCTAACACAAAGATTTTTCTCTTAAAAAAACCCAAAAAACCAAACCAAAACCAATTTAAAAAACCCTCAAAAGACATAACTTCAGAAGAAAACAAACTTGTATTATACGAATTTACAGCTGCTTGCTTGCTTGCAGGCAGGAGACAGAGAGGTGCTTACAAATGCTAGCTCAGTGTAAAGGGCTAACTACCTCTAGTAGCTGGCAGTGGGCACACAGGAGCATTCCACACATTCAGCACACAAGGTCCTGCTGTAGCCAAAGTGAGACACTGACTACAGCTAAATGTAAGTAGTGTGCCCCGGTTAGCGTGAATGCTTCAAGCCAGTGTTGTCTGCAACTGCCAGTCTCTCCTCCTACTTACAAAAAAAAATTATTGAGCTACTATCCTTGTCGGAGAAATGATGAGTAAGGTGGTAGAAGCAAACAGAGGAATGTACTGCTGCTGTCAATTACAAATCTTGGCACACCCAGCCTGAAGTGACTTGGGTTTAGACCTGTGAGGGCTGAACAAACTGAACACAAGCTGAACCAAAGAGAGATTCGTGCTGGCAAAATGCATGGGAAATTCATGAATATACCGGAAGCTTCCGATTCTGCAGCACCATTCACCAAATATCCTACAGATATGGGCCCAACCTCCACTAACGTCCCTGCAGTTCAATATGGTGTACTCCAAGGTTTTCTCTGACAGTATTGTATATGTGTAACCAGCTAACTCCATTCCACTCCAGAGATGTCTGCGTTTCAGTGGTGCATGAGGTGAGCTCTGTTTAGAGTTTACACATAATTCTGACAGTGGGCTGAAAGGCTCTCCAACCAAACCAGCCAGTAATAAATTGATTTAAATTGGTTATTTTAACAGCAAGTGCACATTACTATGGAGAAAAGAACACAGTGTTGCACGACCTTAAGAAAGGATATCAATACCCTAAATACTTTTGTCCTCGTTTCCAAACAAGCTTATAAACCATCTGGGTAACCACTGTGTATACAGAAATTCATTTGTTGAGCTCCTTCACTATTGTTCCAGGCATACAAAGGCAGGTCAAGTACCCAGCACTGAGAGGGAACAACCTTCTCCCCCAGCAAGGCAAGTCAAAATTACATGTGTGGTCACTTTGGACATACTTATGGTCACCTTAATATCAAACAGTAAAATAGCAATTGACTGTCATCTTCACCTTGCAAAGTTAAAAGACATGTTGGACAGATTATGAGACTGAAAATTAGCAGCTGGGGACTCTATTACCTGAAATCCAAGGATCTCTATGTCCTTGGTCTTGCAGATGGTGAAACTGAGGGGCAGAAAAAAACAACCAAAAAAGCAAATGGCCTAAATTGGAAGAAACTACAGGAGCTGCAAGAGTTTCTAGAAAATCCACTGCTGCTAAGGCAGTCGTTTGCATTTAACCACAAACAACAGAATTTTCCAAATTGCAAAATAATTTAAAATTGCTCTTTGGGAAAACATGCATGCATTCCTAAATTTTATCATTAGTAGATAGTTCTGACAATCTTTAGTTTCTTATTCTGAAGCCTGTGCACGGAGAACTGCCTGCATTGGAACGAGCAGCACTTTGCTTACCGTTGTGAAATGAACTACGCAGTAGATTCCAATGATGACAAGGCCAATGATAATTGATGCAACAGCAACCCAGAGTGCATTGCGACCCAGTCTTTTTGACCCTTCTATATCTCCTTGATTATAACTGTTTAAAGCCTGTAGAAGAGAAACAGAGAGTTTGTGACTTTTTTGTTAAACAGAAATCTGTACACAACCCAACGTGAGTGCTCTGAGCTCACGCAAAGTCCTGTGCACACCGGTACTGTAGAAAGGACATCGGAAAATATTGATTTGCTTTGTAAAAATAAACATCCGTCACCAACAGTCCAAGGTAAGCAGGGAGTTCAGTTTTCCACTGCTTTTCAGTGCATTTCATGGCAACGACAGCTCTCTTATTTTCAGTGGTGAGTCTATATTCCTATGGCATTTTCTTGTACACACCAGCACAACAGCTGTCAAATCAACTCTCAACCACCCACTTGCATAAATCAGTAGCTTTTCTCTCTGGAAATATTTTTGTAGTACATGTGAACTGCTAGTCGGCCACTTCACTAGCAGTGAAATAAACTCTTAGGCTTTATAAGACCACAAGCATGAAAAGGAGCATAAATAGGCTGCATTTTTACAGAAAGCCTCAGGAAAATTTCTTAAAAAAAGCTTACTAATCTCCTATTTTTCCAATATCTTACTTTTCAAAACAACGTTTGAAGAATTAACCAGTAGTTTGCTGGTAGGGGGAAAAAAAATAAGCCAAAGAAACCTAGATCATCTGAACAAAACATCTGTGTGCCATCTTCATGGGCTAGAAATCCCATCCCTTTGCATTTCTGGAAGACACTGACAATTATTATCATATACATCTTGTGGCACGCATCAGGCATACGGATGCGTATGCGTATGCGTATGCCTCCCCTTCTCTCAACAGACTTGAGTTTATCTCTCTCCATGTATGATTTAGCAGATGCTTTATATTCAGGAGATGCAGAGATGGCAAGGTGTGATAGGACCACTCTGATCTTCTAGCCTTTTGTGAGACAGAGCGCAGGATTTTCTGAATTAATGTTTGTTTTAACCAGATGATATTTTTTGAAGAAAAGATTCAGTGAAGGGCACTGAAGTGCATGCATCTAACACAGCTTGTAGTAACTTTTTTTCCCAAAAATAAGATGCTATCAAAGAATTTTTTAAAAAAAGCATTGTTACTAAGAATTATTTTGTAAGATCCGGAGAGTCTGAGTTCATAAATCACGACACTGAGTTTAGATTTCTGTATCCGATTGCACTATTGAACTATCTCAGCTTACTTCCTTGGGGAATCAGGTTGGTATAACTTGTTCTTAAGCATCTTGTCAGTATTCCCAGACGTATCCCAGAAATGGGAGGTTTGGGGGAAGAAATATAGGGACCTGATTAAATGGACTGATCTGTGGACTAAATAAATCAGATTGTCTTTAGAAAACGACTACATGAAGTATTAAGAAAGTGCTTCAGTTATGAATGGCTTTTAGTAGCAAAGACAAAACAACAGCTAATCCTACAGAGTGAAGATCTGAGACTGGGAGCAGGACAGGAAGAAGCTTCAGAGGATACAAAGCATTGTTGTAGAGCCTTTTTTCCCCAAGCAGAAAAACAATTAGGGACATTATCTGCGTGTGTTCTGTCGATTAACGAGCACACAGAAGTTAATGGGCTAGATGCATCCTTGGTGTTAGCAATGCAGTAAGATCACTCATGCCAAGAGAGTCCCAAAGCAACGAAGCCTATATGCCTAGAATTGCATCTCAAGGATAAGTGCAGGCACTTAATCTCTGGTGTCTAAGAAAGGCTGAGCTGCTGATGCACTCTTGCCCTTAAAGAGAGCACTGATACATTTCTTCTCTTCCTGGAAGCCTAATGCCTAAACACTTCTCTATTTTATTTCCCTAAAGAATATCACTAATACCTCTGCTCTGCGGTGAAATTCCGTTGAGGGTGGCTAGCAGACTTATAGGATATAGAAGGGGAAGAGGGAAGAGATGGAAATGAGAGATGGCCACAAACACATAGACAAGTAGGGTGATGTCACCCCTGATTCTCCAGTGGGGTGGCATCCTGTTACAAAGGGTGGCTGGCACAGTTCCTCTCACCTAAGTTACTCCAGTTTTCGGCAGTCCTGTCTACGGGAGAAGAGCTTTCTTAGGTTTTCTCAAAATACACTTGGGAAGGTGAATAAAAAGAGTATCAAGAGAAACATGGCTTGGCTTGGTCTTGAGCAGGCTAACTTCCGTCTCTGTCAGCAACTAGGAATGTGACCGTGGCCACAGGGAAAAGCATCGCTGACAGCCCGGCCCTGTACTTCCTTCTCCCCAACCAAAGGGCACTTTGCAGGACGTCTACAGAGAGGTCCAGCAAACATCTAAGCTCTGTTCCCCAGATGTGTGGTCTCAAGACTACGAGAGTTGTAAGCAAGACGTGGCAGCACCAACTTGCAGGTCTGTGCAATTTTTCTAACGTATTTAGGAAGTCTGGAGAATGCCTGTGTGATTTCTGCAGGTACTACTGAAATAATTCACCCTGTGCACTTTAATAAAAAATGTCATTTTAATACAAATCCATGATGAAGAGAAGGAAAACAACATTAATGATAATGAGGAGGATTTGGGAGAGACAGGAAGGAGACAGGTTTCTTTATTAAGAGGTTTAAGTTAAATGGCATAACTTAGCATTCAAGAAAAAATAAGAGGTTTGGGGCACTGGTTGGGTCTGGTGCAAAGCCCCTTGAAATTCATTTACTACCATCTGCTTCAAAGGGCCCTTGGATCAAGCTTCCAGTTTTCAACATTAGACATGGACAACATTAACTGTTAAAGCCTTAAATATTCCATCTGTTTATTTCCAAGGGCTAGGCAACATATACAGAATACAGCACCTGTGTGTGACATTTCGTCTGTCCAACTTTTAAAACAAATTTCAGCCATTTTCAACCTAATACCATATGATTTCTCAGGTTTCTGCTACCTCGATCACTATGAAGTCATAAACTAAATTAAAGCCACCGTTCCACAGCTGCTTGAGCAATCTCAGTGACTTCACCAGGTTCACACACATCTATTTATAAAAGGGATTCTCAGTTCAACAATGAAGCAACTTAACCTCACATGAAGTGAGATTCACTGAATTAGCTACAAACTCTTAATCCCTTTCAATGTGCATTTTCTGTTCCATATTCCCAGAGCACCGTTCATGGCAAAGGCAGAAAAACCCCTGAATTATTCAGAAATCCTCCTCTGCATCTCTTACTAATCTGGGCAGACCAGACTGAGGTTCTCCGATCGTTTTCTGGGCTTCCCATGAGCCAGGCTGTAACAAACCTTATTTGGCTGTGCCTGGAAATGAGACACCCTCTCTAGTTCAGACCAAAGGAAGAATGAGACATGCTGGCTCGGTATGACTCCTCACTGTGAGAACAACTCACAGGGGAAGAGAAAGAAGAGGGGGCACACGGGAGCGATTCAGGGCAAGGTTTGATCTCTGCTTTTTGGCAGATGAAACAGGTGGTGAGCAGGACACAATGAAAGGGGAGTTTGCTGCAGGCTGTACAGTGGCATGAAAACAAGTGTTGGACTTCTGTGTCTCTGGGGACAGGCTGAAAGTGTTGGTGCAGAGGAAAAGTTTACTGGTTTGCAAAGATAAGGACCATGCAAAAATGCTTAAGAAGAGCTGCTGTGTCTTGTCCAATACTCCTGAAGTAGATCCAGGCTGTCCCATACGTTATTTAGATGTCCAGGTACCTACAAGCTACTTAAAAAAAAACTGTACAAATAATAAACTTCACAAATAAACTCTTGAACTAAAGAGCAATACAGCTCTGGTCACCTTGCTACTCACAGACCTGACCAAAGCCAACATCGTCTACAGGGCTCGTTAGGATCCCAGTCAGATGAGGCAACCCCCTCAGGGAGCAAGTTTCCCCCTTGACTTGTACAACTGGTTGTCTCTGCTTAGGGAAACTAATACACAGCCAAGGTGTCTGAATCCAAGGGCAACATGCAGCCAAAGAACTTGCTACTATCAGAGGCAGATGAGCCAAAATTGTCACAGCTTGACCACGTATGCTGTTTGAAACATGCAAATGATGAAACAGAAATGTGTCAACAGAAGAGAGAGTTCGGAGCAATCGGGGAGAAATAGCTTTAGAGAGACTGTTTTGAAGTTGTCACAAATCTAAGGCCCTATGCAATTAGATGACTAATCCAACTGATCTTATTTCAAAGAGCTGACATACGGATCTTTGAAATAAAGGCAACTGAAGAAAGGCCAACAAAGTTTGTTCAACAATCAGACTTCAGTGCTGGTATTAGAAATATCAAATTGATTCATCTTTCAGAGCTTCCCCACAGCTAACTCCAATTCCGAGTCAGATACAGCCAGTTCACCTGAGCCAGGTCACCTGGCTAGCTGGTGGCAGTTCACCGCCAGCTAAGTGCTCTCTGGGTTCACAACCACTGCAGATTAAGGAGTCCAAGAGCTCAGTGACACCCTGCCTAGCCACAGCCTCTCACCAGAGAAGTCTCTTCTGTCACATGAGCCTCCCGACTTGGTACCTGGCCCCACACTCCTGCCTTGATGCCTGTGGTCTCCCCTGTGTGACAAAGTCAAGGTGGCACCTCAGGTTGAGTGAGCCAACTAATCGTACAGCAACACGATACAGCAGCTGGAAGCCAGAGAGCACAGGAGAACCGACAGCATCTGGCTGGAACTGCAGAAAAGTGCTGAGCAGAACAGTAATCCTACAGCCAGGAGTCCTGGCCAGGACCCTGTGGAAAACAGATCTCCATCTGCTAAAAACCAGGAGGCTGAGGGAGCTGCTCCTGTGATGTCAATACATCAACACACCGATGCCATTAAGGGTCCATTCTCCTAGCTATCCTCCTACCCCCACCATGAGAAGGAGATTTCTTTCACGGAGGAGGTAAGGAACAAGAAAGGTTATTATCACAACAGGGAGTACTTGGGAGGGGCTGATTCTAAAAATATGGTCAAGGAGGTAAGATCTGAAATGGTAAGGTTTGTGCCCCCAAAGGTGAGAACAAAGTGAGGAAACCAGTGCTGGAGCTGTAAATGGGGCAGCAGAAGAGACAGAAGACTGAAGACAAATCTGTCATTTAATTTGGGGGTGTGTTAGAGCCCAGACTCTACTTTTAGAGTGAAAACATTGTCTGAATTGAGAGCACTTAAGGAGGACATGACATGGGCAAACAGGGTGCTGAACCATGCTCGTCTAGAAGCCAACAGGACCTTCCTTCCAGGCCCATCTAGGAAATGGAAATTTATAGAGAACTCTGCTTTTACACGTTTTTCTCCTCTGACACAAGATCTCAGGCAAGCTCTGCAGACTATAAAGGTACTTTCTGTAAGAAAAGAACAGAACCCACTCTTGTATCTCAGTCTTAGCAACTTGGGAATGTAGCAACTCTGGGAAACAAGCTGAGAAGGAGGGAGGATGTAGATCCCAGCAGAAGTGGAAATAAACCCAGGATAGGTTAAAATGCAGAACCTGGAGTCAAGGTTAATGAAGCACTTACAGGTGGCAGCTCTACAAGGCCGGGGAATCGGGCTGTGGAAAAGAAGTGGGAGATGTTATTTTCACGGACACGGAGAGGTTTTAGGTAAGAATGATGTTGAAACATAAGACATTACAGTGGAGATTATTGGTTTGGGTTTTGTCTCCCTGCTCGTAAGCGAGTGGGCAGCTGAGACCTGCACAGATTGTTTAGCATTCAGGAAGTGCTCTTCCCACCCTGGTTTCTACATATCCCCTGGTGACAGTTACTTAAGCCTGACTCCAAAAGCCTGCATGAACTTCAACTAGGGTGTGGGTGGAGATTTCTCCATATGGGGTGCAAAAATCTTTAGAGGCCAAATTCTGTCCTTGACAGTTAACTTCTGTGCAGCCCAAGTGCTTTGGTGAAAGTACTGTCACAGCGAACAGATGCTCAGAGCCCCAGATCATCAGCTCTCATTACTTTATATAGCACCCTAAGTGTCCATAGATAGACAGGATGCTGGGTACCAGAGAACCAAATCTTCTCAAATCGAGGAAAAGAGCATATTGTATAGTTCAGTTAGCAACAAAGAACATAAACATACAGAAAAAGTAAAGTGACAGTGAATACTTATCTAGACAGAAAAGGTTGTGAAGATGGCTTTGGAATAGCTCATTTAAGTATTTTTGAAGCCTAAGAATGTATCCCAATATTTAGGTGTAATTTTTCATCAATCTTACTAGTTCTGAAAGAGTATGTCTTGGTATATTTTAGATACAGGTAATTCTTCTTACACTTAATTGCCAGAAAGGAACAACTATATTTTTACTTTCCTTTTCAGCATGACTGTCAGATAAAAGAATGAAAATACACAACCTATTTTAAACCCTTTTCAGCTCCCAAACAACAGAGACACATTGCAGTGTGTTGCTCTGATGACACCGATCATGTATCCTGTTATAAAAGTCTGGATCTGACTCTACAACTTTTAACTCGAAGAAGATTCTGTCCTAACAATCCTTTTGGAGTTAACGGGATTGCTGGATTATTAAGGACTGTGCAAATCAGTTAGTTGGTAGGAATAAGGCTGTTCTCTCAGTGTACTCGATACTCAATTTTAGAAGGGTTTTTGCCAGCAACCTACAATCGTTATTGTTGCGTATATTTATTCTAGCAAATAGCATCAGGCTAAAGAGTCTGTTTACTAGTCAAAAAGCACTTCTATCGTATTTGATTAGCTGGAGTAGAAGCAACATCTGTTCCTCTGCAAGTCTGATTTCTGCTCCCCAAGTGCCGCTTCCACACATAGATACTATGTCCAAGTCAGCCTGCAAGTTAGTGGATGCAACAAATCCCGCTAATTGGGGTAAACCTCCGTCCCTTATAGAGCCTGATAACGACAGGGGGAAGTGCCTTGCACTCCACGTTTTGGGTCTGCTGCTGGGATGGCTGAAAGGAGACCCCGGCTGCGCCCGCTGATGCTCGGGCTCGCTCGCACCTGACTTTGCCCACGCGCTGCAGGCACGAGCGGCGGCTGGATGCCCGTTGCTCGGACGGCTCCTCCGGCCCCGCTTTGCTCCCGCAGGTCCCGTG
>NW_010244991.1:586-1147 GCF_000690775.1 Eurypyga helias | reverse complement strand
ATGGAGAGCCACCCATGATCAGTGAATGTGGGCCCCTTGAGTGTCCAAACCATCCTTTCTACGTCATAAAGCTTCATTTTGAGCTCAGACTTTTCACTTGTCTGACTGTTCACTTTTCACTGACCATGACTTTGATTCTGTGGTTCAAGTCCTCCTTTCTAGGGTCCAAACCGTCAGTTTTCGGGTCCCAGCTCCTCTTTATAATGTTCCAAGCTCTGCTTTTAAGGCCAAAGACGCATTTAAAGGGCCCAGTGTGGCATTCTGAACTCCTAAATTTTGAATCTGAACATGCAAACAGTCCATTTTTCGGGGGGAAAGCTTTTGTTCTAACGTGTAATTTGTGATGCTCTCAGGTTTTCTGCTATGATCTCTGACATTCTCTGGTCTTTTGTGATGGTCTCTCTTGCTCTCTGATGCTTTCTGGTCCTTTGTGATTTTCTCTGACGATCTCCAGTCCTCCTTGAGTGTTTCCAACCGTCTCTGGCAGCATCCAGGTGGTTCCAAGGGACTCCTCCTGGTGCTGTGGTGCTGCCTGGCAGAATACGGCAGGCCCCCCTATCT
>NW_010244991.1:0-345 GCF_000690775.1 Eurypyga helias | reverse complement strand
GGGGACCGTGGGCCCGGCGGTTCAGTGCTGCATCAGCTCTGGGTGAGGTGGATCCACCTCCATCGGCCCTTTCTGCTCTGCAGGTGGATGCACCTCCATGGTCTCTTCATAATCTAAAAGTGGATCCACCTCCATGTGCTCTTCCCTGTTTGCAGGTGGATCCACCTCCATGGGGTCTTCCCTATTTGCAGGTGGATCCACCTTCTTGGGTCTTCCGTGTCTGGAATTGGATCCACCTGCGTGAGCTCTTTCTGGTATGGAGGTGGATCCACCTCCATGGGTTCTTCCTGGTGTGGAAGTTGGTCCATCTCCAAGGGTTCTTAGATGTCTGCTGGTGGATCCACC
>NW_010244990.1:22495-56720 GCF_000690775.1 Eurypyga helias | reverse complement strand
CCCCCGTGAAATTGTTCCTAGTTTAGATCCAATACAGAGGAAAAACCCTTACTCATGGGCCATATTCACTTCTGGTTCCCTTAATAAGGGTCTTCTGATTTTCAACATCCTATTCTAGATGTGCCCATTTAAGCATCACAGTGACAGTGGCCCTACCTGAATATGCTGTGGGGAAAAGACAAGCAAACACACATTCGGGTAAATCCCGTTTAAAACTTGAGCTTGATATCTACACATGCATGGTGCCAAAAGTCTTTTTGGCCCTATGCAATGGTTCTGAAGCCCAGCAGACACCAGTGAGCTGTAACAGGCAAATCCACATTTGATTTAGCTGGAAGTTTGCGCATCAAAATGTGTCATGAAGCATTTGAACCTTCTCGGAAAGTGTGGGAAACATTTCCAGGTCAGCAGGATAACCTGGAGACGGTGACAGATGGGCAGAGTACGAGCCTGGCAAGGGAGAGGGCCATTTTATAACTGGCTGTTCCTCCAAGCCATGTGGCAGACAGTCCAAAGCCATTTGTCACCAAAAAAACTAAAGCTCACAGTGGAATTGCCAAACCAAGGTGCAGGGAGAGCCCCTGTTTGCAGCTCACCCTGGTACGGACACCCACTCTGCCAAGGAGCATCACCAAAAAACTCACAGCACTAAAAAGCACCCAAGCAGGAAATAAAACTAAGAAGAAGAAAACCAAACCAATGTGGTGGGTTTTTTTTTCTGCAAGGAAAATTAAATCCTTGATTCAGAATAACATTTTTAATTCTTGCTTTGTTTTTTATTTCCATAGAAAAATACTGATTTTTTCCTCACTACCAAACTACACAACAAGGCCCTAAAAATAAATTGGTTATTTTTTCTCGTAAAAAATGGTAATTTCTATCGTTATGTATTAAATAGCAGTACAGCTATTAGTATGCACTGAAATCAAAGTTTTGTTAACATCTATTTTGAACCCTATTAGGAATGGAAATTGGATTTGGAACCTACAATCAGGTTCTAAAAGTCATCAATACCTATTAGAAAAGTGTCTCTTACATGAGAGCAAGAGGGTGAGTTTATCAAAACATATTATCAGTTCTAAAAGCAAAAGCATTAGCACCTACAGTGAGAAACAGACACAGTCTGTCACTAGTGGCTATGTCCTCCCAAATGCAGCTGTGCTAGTGCTCATCTCACAGGGCATCTTGGTTTTTGACACACATATAAACATGTTCTCATATAGAATATATATGCTAAATGTATATAACCATATACTGTGCATATACAGACATGATAACAAGCTCTCATAGCTTCATAGTTTTTTAACTGCCATTACTTTTAAATTTAAGATGATTAAATATTTCTTGGCTCCAAATCAGCTCGTCACTGGAACTACTTGGGTGGCTAAACATGCTGAAATGACACAAGGATTTTCTCCCAATGGAAAACCAGTGGCTGTTTGCTGCTTGAAGCAAAGTCTGGCTACAGGTGATTTCCACAACTCTGTGGTTTGCCTTTAAAGGTGCAAGGTTGCTTTTAATTCTCCTAAGTTAATCTTCATGACTGTAAGACATCCCAGTACAGATTGAAGGGGTGAGTTCTGGGGGGTTGCTTTTTTGGTGTTTATTTCAAACTGTGGCATTTTGCAAAATAAATAGATTTTTATTCCACTCCCTGTAATAAAAATGGACTAAATTGAAGTGCAATAAAGTCCTCTTTTTGCTTGGTTTCCCACTGCCTCCCTCTGGATCAAGGGTTGGCCCTGTGTCAGCAGGGGTCTGTTTCATCCTCCAACCCATCATTCCATCTTCCGACAGATGCTCCTGCCCCTCAGATTCCCAATTTCAGCAACTTCAGGTTTCTCTCACCTCCCAGGGCTGCTTGAAGTCAGTTCAGCCTCTGCCTTCCAGCCTCTCCCAGACTCCCAACTCTTCAGCCAATACAGGGGTTATAACTGAGGGTGAAATCTCTTCCCCAAAGACAGATACCCTAATCTCCCCTGTGGCTTATAATAGCACCTAAAACACGGTGGCCAACAAGCATAACACAGAAGATGCTGGCAAAAGACCCTGCATCTTATATATACTACAATAAATTTCAGTTGCTATTCACCAAACCCCTCCCATCACTCCACTAACGGAGCATCTTTAAACCCTTCAGGTGTTGGGTCTGATCCCAGGAAAGAGTCAGCCTCATTGTTATTGCACATTAATTATCTCACAGGTCCATTAATTGCAGCACAAATTGTGTGTGCTCAGCATGAAGCCTGGTAGCAGAAAAGGAAAATTGCAAGAGGAACGCATGAAGCCTGTAATACGCCTCTTTATCCTGACAGATCTCATCAAATTTCAAATTAAAATCAATAAGCAAAACAGGAGTTCCCAAAATCCTGCGATTTGGGGTTTGCAATGACTAGCCACAGCAATTAGTTGCTCAGCAGTTCAGGCTGCTCTCAGATGAGCAGTATGAGAAACCTGGCATTACAGGATGCAAAGTCCAGATGGTTTTAGGCTGAAATTAAATAAACACCCCCCCCAAAAGATAATCTCTCTTTCCAAAACACTAAGGAAAAGTTATGCAAGGGAAAAAAAAAAAAACAAAACACCAAAAAACAAACACAACACAAACCACACACCCAAGCTAGCTACATTCTTTGACTAGATAAAAGAACATTTTGTTCAGCCTTGGAGTATCTATTGTAATTAAATGCTCTAAAACCAGGAGAACAGCTCTATGCCAGCCATGCATGCAAAAAGAGACAAAACATGATGAAAACCAAAATACTGGAGAACCCTGCATTTCTTACACAGCCTGAAGAATGCCTGCCTCTCGGCACAGTCCTGCAGTGCGCTCGGGCTTCCACCGAAATGAATGTAAAACCCGTTCCCCCTCCTAAGATAAATAAATTAAAAAAGAAAAACAATCAAATCCAAAGAAAACAACAGACAACAGAGACCCGTTCTGACTTACAGCTCTGAAAAATCCTGCAGTCTGGCTGGAAACGTCCATTGAAGAACTGCATTCAAAGCTTTTCCCTAAAGGCAAGCGCATTTAAACATCTCGGGCTCTGCTACTGAAGCCGATGCTGCAACAGATGGGGACCAGGGCTGGGTGTGCTCCTCCTTCCCATCACAGCACTGCGAGGGGATGGCAGGAGCCGTAGGTAACTGGGGAGAAGGCAGGCGACGGTTTTCTGCCTCGCTGCAGGCTCCCTGCCAAAAATGCTTTAGGCATCGCAAGATTGGATTGCATGACTGCAGCAACCTGCCACATTAACTCTGACGGGGGCCAGCGGCGCACGGGTGGTACAGGCAGGTAATTAAGCGCTGCATTGGGTACATTAGCTAAATGTTGCGGGTACACAAGGGAAGTTGGAGAGTTCAAATAACCACAGACATTTTTAATGTGATCAGAAGAAAAAGGGATCCTGCTTTCAATAGCAGAAGTTTCCGATAACTGAGGCTGCATCTGCATCAGGATCGAATACTTGGGGGAAGGCAGCACAAAGCAGCCGATGTATTTTCGGCTGCTGGAGTAGCTGCTGTGTGATCACAACCCTGTTCCCCACTTAAACACAAGTCCACTTTGAAGCTGTACAAAAGTCACGTTTTCCCATCTGCAGCATCAACAGGGGAAGACTTAATTGACTTTGTAATTTATTATAAAGATCTCACTGGGAAAACAGAGTGTCTGAGTGCAAAGTATAACATAACCATTAAAAATAATGGCAGAGATTTGGAAAGGGTAACCACATGAGCAAGTGCTAGGAGAGCAATGCAGACTCTCCCAGTAGGAGCTGAAGGATGGTGGGGATCTGAGTTTTCTTCAAGAACTATTTGAAAAATCACCCTTTATCATAGAATCACAGGATGGTTTGGGTTGGAAGGGACCTTAAAGACCATCCAGTTCCAATCCCCTTGCCATGGGCAGGGACACCTTCCACTGGACCAGGTTGCTCAAAGCCAAAATATTTCATTTTAAAAGACTACTAGGATTTCAATAAATACTCTTAACTGACCATGGAATCACAGAATGGTTTGGGATAGAAGCAGTCTTAAAGACCATCTAGTTCCAACCCCCCTGCCATGGGCAGGGACACCTTCCACTAGACCAGGTTGCTCAAAGCCTCATCCAGCCTGGCCTTGAACACTTCCAGGGATGGGGCATCCACAGCTTCTCTGGGCAACCTGTTCCAGTGCTTCACCACCCTCTCCA
This sequence comes from Eurypyga helias, assembly GCF_000690775.1. Lineage (NCBI taxonomy): Eukaryota > Metazoa > Chordata > Aves > Eurypygiformes > Eurypygidae > Eurypyga > Eurypyga helias. Next base: position 52,525 of record NW_010244990.1, on the reverse strand, counting down.
GGAAGAATTTTGGTATCTAAATCTACCCGCTTTTAATTTAAACACGTTACCCCTTGTCCTGTAATGTAATCATGTTCAGCTTTGATTACTCCACCAACCAATCTCACAGTGCTCTTTACTGGCAAAGAAATCACCCCCCAGACTGTGGGGCCATATCCTTGGCCAAGACGCTACCGAAGGCTGCCACAGATGAGGTCACCTCTGCTGGAACAAATCTACCAGGAAGGCAGAAAGATCATCTCCGCAGCTTCCAATATTCTAACAAAAGGCATCAAAATACTCACGCAATGAACTGACACCTCTCTGGAGAAGCAGGTGGCCAGATCCTGAGCCATGAAGCATTGCCAAGGCTTTCTTGGTCATTTCAAAATAACGTTTGTGATGATGTACTGAAATACTCTTTAACATGGAGGGTTCACTTTAATTAATGGCTATGGGTCACCAAATCGTTACAGCAAGGTGGGCTTGGCTCTTGCATCACTCTCGATCTATTTATCCTATTCCCTGCAGGACCCCGCAACCCTTTGCAACTGGGTGAAACCAACACTGCCCTTAATTGCATATCAATCAAATAATAAATATAACTAAAGCCAGGCAGGTGTTTTTCTGCAGCAGCAGCAGAGGTGAGGTCCAGCGGGTGCCCCTTGTGCCCCAGGCAGAGAGCACGTCCTAGATGCTAAGTGCATCTGGTAAAACGAGTCCCTTCAGAACAAAAAAGCCAAATATGCTACATACTGTTCACTCACAAATGGCACCTATTACTTCAACCATTTTAAGACAAGCTCAGTGGCAACCCTTTTTAAGACAGAAATGAACAAATACTTAGCATTTAGAAGGGTTTGCCCCAGCTAAATGAATATTTTATGCATGCAGAATATACTAATGGTTTAGGAAAATAAATAAGCTTCCTCTTAAATTCTATTTCAGGGGTACCAGAAAAACCAGTCAACCAGCTGGAGCAAGCAAAACACATTTGTGTCTCTCCTGTTTGAGCTGTGAGAGAAAGGAAGGCATCTATGGCTGACCTAGAGAGGGTAAAAGGAAGATTGGGTTCATCTTGAAATAAAAAAGGTTCTCCCACAAACCAGACTGTAAAGCAAGGTTCAGCTCAAATGCTTCCCCGTACAGCTGATTTAAAAGGATTATTCTGATTAAAGATAGGATCAAATAAAAGTGATATTAACAGCCAGGAAAATGTTCCCTATCCCTAAATCATCCTTTTCAAATCACCCACAGGGCTCAGTTTGATGCAGCCAATTTCAAGAATCACCCAGACCTATTAAGGTGGAGTTTTTAAAATTAATCTTCAAAACTGGTTCTGGTCTCAAAGACCAATTTGGCACAAATTCTACGTTGAAAACCTGCCTTTTCCTCCCCCACCTTTGGATAAGGAGTACGAAGCAGTAGAAACAGATTGCACAACTCCATCTCAGATAAGCAGAACAGTTAATGGTTTCGATACCATATCATCAGTATTTGCTGAACTAGTTTTTTGGATTCTGTCCAATTTTTGACATCCATGAAAAACATTGAATAATGTGCCATTTTCTTTCACCCTTCTGGGATGAAAAACAGGCATTGGGTTTTATTGCTATCATTTCTAACCATTATTTAATGACTACTCGCATTTATGATGATGTGTCCTGCCAAAGAAGGCTGAGCTATTCTTGAATCTATGTGCATGAGGGGTCAAAAATCACATTTATGTGGACATATATGTGTGCTTTATTAATTAATTAAAACCTCTTTTATGACTGAAATACTCCTAGATCCAATACCTACACTCAGATGTGGCTGGCTAGGTGACTAGTGAAGAGATGAGAGAAAGCAAAACTGATTTCCAAATAAATACCTTGTTTCAAATTGAGATTTCAAGTGCACGTGCTCCGATCAGAGATACTCAGGCTCAGGACTGAAATGCAGCAGCCTCAGTGACAAAAAGCAGTGAGTTAGTGTACAACATCTTACACAAGACGGTGCAACATGTGCAATCACCCAAATAAAGTTACTAAATCACATTTTCAACCATACCTACTGACAAGTTCTTGGACTATGTACGGAAAAGGGATCCAAAAGTCTAATAATTTCCTTATATATTAAAGACAATTTATAAGCCTCCAGAAAATGCTTTATATAAACCTATTTTTATGAAGAGTTGATTTTCAGGTTTATTAATTATTTTTCTTCAAATTCTTAAGCCTTTGCATTTCAAGCTCAGCAGTCATTATTCATGTTAAAAACACATGCCTTTAAAAAAGATTTATTTTGGGGGCACTTTTAGATCACTCACATATTTGGACTGACTGTCCTATTTTCACACTTCACCAGGCAGTAACAGCGAAGGAGAAAAATCACCAAAACTCACTTGTTGCCTTTGACAGTGAATCCAACACTCACTCACAGTCCAAAAACCAAACTGTGAGGAAAGTAGATTCATAACTATCGCGTTTTCACCAGGGTAAAGACAAAATTTTTTGCCCAACTAAAACAGAGTCAGTGTTGTACCATCTGTATCTTATTTTTCCATTTGAACAGTTCAACAATTCTGGTTTGCAAAACTTCAGAGCCAGACCCTCAATCAGCTTCAGATTTGGTTGCACAAAATTCCTGCACAATTCCCTCGAGCTGTTCCAAAACACCAACTCTATTTCATCTTTTTGTCCAAGTACAAGCCTAAAGTATCATAAATTCCAAACTGGCAGTAAAGCAATCTTCCATAATTTCCCAGAGGAGACTGAAAATGCCTGGCTATTGGTTGGTGTTATTTATATTCTGCAATTTTCCACCAAGATCTGGTGGTTTTGGAAGCACTATATATATTAAATGAGTTCATGAGGTCTGTTTCCATTATTCTTTCCCTGTTCTTACTAAGCAAGCAGTGTCATGAAATGTACCACTTAACACAGCAGCATATAACCATTCCTGAAGCACACGGTGAGCCAGAGCTCTGCATGGCAGAGCAGAGCATTTGTTCGGTGCGTAATTAAGCAAGATTTTTCATATTTTGACAAGGAAAGCAGTCATCATATTCATGGTTGTCCTATTCTCGCTCCTACTGAGTGCAGGGAGCAGCAACCAAAAGTGACGCACAGCACAGATGTGCACCACAGCAGCCTGCAGCCAAGAAGCCAAGGCACTTGGGGGATGTTTGGGTGAGAGAGGCAGCTCCTTTAAGGGCTGGAAAAGACAGCAGTGGTTGAAGACCAGCAGAGCCTAATGGAAAGATGAAATGGGGAGAGAAAACTCCTGAACTACAGTATAAATACCACCAGCTCTTAGTAGGATACTCAAAGCAGTCTCTCAAGAGTTGATGTTTGGCAAAGGACAGCTATGACCTGCAAGGGTTGGAAAAGGGAGTCAAAAAAAAAAAAAAAAAAGGTGTTAAGCCCCAAGAGTAAGAGGTAGGGATGAACTGTGCGGTCCATCCCCTCAAAGTAGGCAAAATTGGAAATCAGGGTGGTGGAGACAGAACAAAATGGAAAGAGAGGAGCAGAGAGATCTATCGATGAAAAGCAAAATCCACAGTTCATTCCTTTATCCATCTCAAACAGTCACAGCTTTTTCTTTGCAATTTTTCAGCATGATCTACCAAGCAATGAACTGAATAGCTGGGATTCCTGACTCACTGTTGACAAGCCAGAAGGCAAGCGTCTATGTGAGAAACACCAAACCCCAGTGAGTAAGCCCCCATCTCTCCTGGGGGAGGGAACACCCCGCAAGCCTCTGCAACAAAGCTGGAATGCACTGTGCCAGAGACATCTCAGCCAGCTTGGGTACCAAAAGCAGGGTAGCTGCGTGCTCAAATTAATGCACCTAGTTCTTCAGCGGGACTAAAGCAGAGGTTTTTTTCTCTGTATTTACAACTACTACCAAATGCAAACGATATTGAAATCATTAGGTTTCCATACAATGATGGTATTGGAAGCTGCACAATAGCAGCCTTGTACCCTACTGCACACCTTCCCATTGCCTTTCCCACCTTGTCCCCCTGTGTAGAGCTACACAGATGGAGGGATGGAGCCTCTTTCCTGTATCACGGTGGAGAGGAGGAGGCTGAAGGTACTCCTGGAGAGCAGCCAGCCCAGTTTTCTGCTGTGTATGGGGTCAGCAGAGGTCTCTGAGCGACAGGGCAGAATTATGAGGGTTGGGCATCCAGTAAAGCACAGAGTGAAGGACTGACATTTCAGACTGTAACCCTCTATGATGGGGCTGAATTCCTGCAGAGGTGTCCTGATCTCCAAGGAAGAATAAATCAGAGAGCAGAATCATTGTTGGAGGCTCAGTGGTCCCTCATTCAGCCTTACCTGAGGCATTAGAGGAGCTGCGACACTGGTATCAGCGATGCTCTGGGAGGTTTTGAAAGAGAGGCGAGTGAAACTCAAGGGTAACATCCAGTGACTCAGTATGACCTGAATTACACCCTATGGGCCAACTCAGAGAGCCCAGCACTTTCCTTCCCTATGAAAGGCACTGAATTGTTAAAGTTCTGAAAGCCAGGAGATGGGTTGTACCCTGCTTTCAGTGTAGCCCCTTAGGGGCTTGGTTGAGAAATACCCTTGTGGGACAGAAATAGTCCCAACAAAATAACAGAAGGATGATACTGCAGCATCCAGACATGGGAGAAAACCACCTGGGAGTAAGAACTGGTGGGTTGGCTGAAGCATAAAATCATAGCATCATAGAATGATTTGGGTTGGAAGGGACCTTAAAGATCATCTAGTTCCAACCCCCCTGCCATGGGCAGGGACACCTTCCACTAGACCAGGTTGCTCCAAGCCTCATCCAGCCTGGCCTTGGACACTTCCAGGGATGGGGCATCCACAGCTTCTCTGGGCAACCTGTCCCAGTGCTTTACCACCCTCTCTGGGAAGAACTTCTTCCTGATATCTAATCTAAACCTCCCCGCTTTCAATTTAACCCCATTACCCCCTGTCCTGTCACTACAGACCCTTGTAAAAAGTCCCCCCCAGCTTCCTTGTAGCCCCTTCAGGTACTGGAAGGGGCTATAAGGTCTCCCCGGAGCCTTCTCTTCTCCAGGCGGAACAAGCCCAATTCTCGCAGACTGTCCCCATAGCAGAGGGGCTCCAGCCCTCTGAGCATCTCATATATCTGTATGCGTACCCAAGACTACCGGAATCTATGAAAACATCTACTCTGCAATATCACTTTCCAGCTTCGCTGGTCCCAGAGTGGGATGTCTAAGGACAAACACTTCTACAAGGACACAGCAACAGAAGCATGGATGAATGCAGATGCCTCCGCTCTGCTGCTGCCTCCTTGATCCCTCTGTCTTTGGGCAGCTTTGTGCTCCCTCGGTAACATGCGCTGCTCTCAGGGGTTGTGGCAGCAACAGGGATGGGGGAGTCAGCACCAAAAAAGTTGGGGGAATGGGGTGGAACAACGAGGCAGCAAGGAGAAAAAGATGATGGTAATAAAACCAGCCACACCCAAGCTGTCTATAATATTTTCAGCCTGGCTTAGAGTTTGTGACTGAGTACATATAAAGCTATAACACACCTGCAGCTCTCTGGAGAGCAGTTATTATTTACCCAAGAGAAAACATCCCACTACAATAACATCCTGCAGCTCTCTGGAGAGCAGTTATTTACCCAAAAGAAAACATCCCACTACAATAACATGACAGCACAAGTATCCAGGAATTAAGATGCTCTCTCACGCTGCACAGCGTGCTTTTTCTTTGAACCTCACAACTATGTGTCACATAGCTTAGTACTCGGTCATACTAGATGTTATTTCATCTAAGTTGTCCCTGCGACTCCAGGACACAAGTAAATCACCCACGTACTCACACCTTTGCATAGCCTGGCTAGGGACGGCATGTTCTTCATGTTGGGGATTCTAGGTTTTCTAAGGCACTACGTGCACGTAGCAACTTTGCTGCACGCAGGTTGAAAGTATGCAATAAATAGTAACCATTAACTTTGGATTGAAGCAAGAGCCTACCTAGGAAAGGATAAAGTGGGTGCCTACATACAGTACTGCGCAGTTAAAATGTCAAAGATTTAGAAGCCGAAGTACAAAGTTCTCTGATGGTATCAAGTGGCTGCTGAGAAAACAGTGAGGTAACAGCACCCCGCAGCATTTAAAGTAGGTCAGCACTGCCAGAAGATAAATACTTTTAAATAAGTGCATTGTGATGCAGAAACCTGACACGGAGTCACAAATTCACCATAAAGAATGCAGTAGATTATTTTCCTTAAGCTGACAAGTACAAACAAACCAGTTTATCTACCCATTTTCATGTACAGACACATGCTGCGTTTGGGGGCTTATGGGTACAAGCAACATGGACACCTGCAGGCTGGCACCAACCCTTCAGGAACAGTTACATCCACAATATTATGCTAATTCTTATTGGAAAAAACCAGTCACACTTGAGGACTGTAACTACAGACGATGACAGGGATTTTTGGAATACAGATGGACCATTTACCTGAGAGCCAGGCTGTGTCTGCTGCCACAGTACTGACGGGTTGCCCAGCTTTCAGGGAAGGATGCTCCAGCACGGGCTGGGGCTGTTGGCAGAGCAGCCACAAAGCAAAGGGCTGGTGGTCGGAGTGCCCAGCATCCTCTGCTGCTGATGGAGTTCAGGGACTTCTCATCAGAGCCACGTTCCCTCCCCAGAAGGATGCAAGATGCTTGGAGGCAAAGCCCTGCTGCTTTATTGTGGCATCCGCTAGCACAGTGGATGCCATGTGGTGATGAGTTCTGAAATAGATGCCATTTTTGATAAAAGTTCAGTGTTTATTTAATGAGCAGAAGCTTGCAAATAGCAGTTCTGGATATAGGATGCACCCAGTGAGAGTGCAGTTATTTTAAGATTAAATGTTTAATTTTCACCACAGGGACTTAGAAAATATAAAACAAACAAAAAAAAAACCAAACAAATAAGAGCACACACAGAGTTAAGGTTTTACCTCCTAATTTTGCCATGTCAATAATCATTTAAAATAATCTACCCACACCGGAAAGAAAAGTGTGCTCTCAAGGTCTCTGACCACAGGCAACAGCACTTTAAATACATAGTAGAAACAAAATTTGCCTGAAGAAAAGTGTATGTAATTTGATCTTAAAGAACCTAACAAATAAACAACTAACAAAATCTAAAAAATCAAATGCAAGATCATTGTGTCCCTTTCTTTAGCATTCTGGTTTTGTTTTGGGGTTTTTTTCTTGGGTTGTTTATTATTTTAAGACAGCACGGCACAAAAAACAATCACTAACGCATATATAAAACCTTTTTTTTTTTTCACTTAAAAGGTTCACGACATAATTTAAAAGGACAAGTCTTTCAAAGCCTGTAACCTTTACACCCTACAAAGAAACAGGTGTAAACTGTCACTGGATTCATCTTACTCATGCTCTGATCAATAGGAGTAATAATATGTGTGAATTTATACACCTATCTGAAAACGTGCACAATATATAGAGATACAGATACATACATAAAAGCCAGTGTTGCATATGAATATTTTTAGGTCTTCCCACCTCCCATGGTCCATAGTCCATGTTACATCTATATTTTAAGTAACGAAAGATGGCTTTGTGATTGAGACTGGCAGGGTATCCATGTTCTATTCCCAGCCACCACTTGGATAAACTCTGGCAAGCCCAGAAGGCTGATGGGTCTCTCAATCAAATTTTGGCTAGGTTTGTTTAAGAAGAGTTCAACTTCCCAACTAAGGAAGGGACACACCATGATATTACTAATTGTACTGTCACTGTCTTCCAGGGGAGCTGAGCCTACGTGTGAAGAAGAAAAGAGAGTGTTAAAACCTTTCAAATTAGCAAGGGGCACAGAGGCTGGCAGGGTATCAGCAGTATTTCCAATGTCCCAGGAGAGTGTTTGTGATAACAAGGTGTGCCAATATTAGAATCCCACCGAGAACATTTCCATTGGCACTGTTAAATTGTAGACACCTGAGATTCATTTCCAGCTGCACCTCACTCTAGTGAAATCAAGCAGTACAGCTGCAGAACCAGTCCTGAAGGAAACCAGAAGTTAGCAGAGATGTCTCACTGTCATAGCTATCATCACTTCGAACAAAACCAACCCCTATAATTATGCTGCAAAAATACTGAAGGCTGCAATCAGAATACTAAATTATGTCAAATCAATTTAAAAAGGTTAACCAATGTGATCCAACATTCCCCAAGTCACATCGAACAAAACCAACCCCTATAATTACGCTGCAAAAATACTGAAGGCTACAATCAGAATACTAAATTAAGTCAAATCAATTTAAAAGGTTAACCAACATGATCCAACATTCTCCAAGTCACCGAATAGCTCGAGTTGGAAGGGACCTCAAAAGATCAACCGGTCCAACCTTTTGTGGAACGGGAGATGAGATTATCTAACACCCTGACCAATTGCATCTTAAAAACCTCCTGGCAAAACCAGTTCTATACCTCAAGGCACCACTTTTTTAGGTTGCATTTTAATCATTATGTTACAGGGCTGCGTTGGATAACATATGTCTAAAAGCCTCCGAGCTTAGAGAAATCACCCTGCAAATGCCCAGCCGCTTCCCTCCAGCTGTCAGCACTGGGTTAGCTTCTGAACAGGAACAAGTCCCACACACAGCAGGGTCATCTGTTTTGAAGTTTGGAGACTGACATCTTGTTTCTTGGGCAACATTCAGTAATATAAAGCACATTCTTATGTGTTTGATAAGTTGTCTTTTCCTTCCTTTTCTAGTATTTATGAGCCTATACACATTTTCCAACAGGACCAGGCAGCTGGTGGTGGATGCAGGTCCCAGTCCCAGTCTCCAAGTTGGCTGCTTGCACGGCCCTGCAAGTGTGTGCTTCAGCCTGGCAGGTCTTATTTACTTCCACTTATTCATCAGCAAGAATCGCTTTCCCACAGCAGGCTGTGCAGCCACTTTTGCAAAATGCCAGTATCAATTTGGAACAAGAAGGCATGACCACAGCTCTTATTTGTATTTATCATGAAAAGGAAAAAACATTAATGTTTTTTCTCACAACTTTTCTGCATATAGGATCTTTTTCTTCACCTCATTTCTCCCCTCCTGTTCTTTGATGCTTCTTTAGACTATACGCTAACAGACATACCGCCTTTAACAGCACATTACAGACTCAGAATGATTTGGGTTGGAAAGGACCTTAAAGACCATCTAGTTCCAACCCCCCTGCCATGGGCAGGGACACCTTCCACTAGACCAGGTTGCTCCAAGCCTCATCCAGCCTGGCCTAGAGGACAGCCAGGGATACAGTAACAAGTATCATTTAGTGTGATTATGATATAAAAATAATAATATGGCATTAAATAAGGAAAAATCAAAAAACCTGAGGGGAGCATTTGGCCATGACACCAGGAGTAAGTATGAAACACAGCACCTTTGGATCCTGATCAACAAACAGCTAGTTCTTGAGGGCTATGCAAATCACTCCAGAAAGTCTTTCAACTTGCCCTTGCTGTTGGATACCTCTGCCAAAGATAATCTTCCCCCAGAGTTTATTAACATACTCTGAAAGGAGAATTTTATTTACATCAGAATATGTTAATTACTGTATGTATTTATTAGCAGCAGCATTGTTTTTTTTCAGGAATGCATTAGTTGTCAACTACTTTGGAAGAAAAAAAAGGAACAAAAAAAAAAAGAAAAGGAGGAATCACAGCTACAAAATATTCCTGGATTGCCCCCTTCTAGCACTTGAAGTTAAAACATTAAGAGTGTGGCCTAGTATACCAGTTACAATGTCCTAAAACAGAATAAACATTTCAGTCCATGTACAGCTTGTGTTTCCCCAGGACCCCTGCCTCTTCTTCACTGCAAAGCAGATTTTGAAAACAGACTTTCCAGTCCCTCAGCCTTCCATTCTAATGCTCCTGAAATACCCATGTTTAAAAAGTTGCAGGAGGTCCCCAGGAACCTCCTAGAACTCTGACAGCACACAGGCATGTGTAACAAGCTGCATTCCACCTCAGCAAAAGCTTTTTTACGCAAGGTTTTTCTCTACAGAATTCACTCCTGGGTGTTAGAGCCTGAATACATCTCTTAGGACCCTCAGTACAGATTTCCACTGAAATTTTACCAGCAAACACTGTTTCTGGGAAAGGAGTCAGACACATCACCAACTTGAACTCTGCAACATCATCATGCATTGCTTTTGGAAGCTAGACTGTGAATTCAGATTTTTGTGTAATACAGTGACAAAATCTCAAGCATCGGTACATACAGAGCTACTTTGGTTTATTTTCTCTAGGCTGGGAGGAAGGAAAGCAGAAAAGAACTGGGAGAAGAAAATCAGACCCCTGTAACTGCCTGGAGCATGCTATTCCAAATGCTAGACTTCAAAGTCATGGAAGGAAGTGACCACTGACCGGGACTATATGTAAATGTCATAAGGAGCCTAATACTGTGCTTATTTTTAGGCAAGAATAATAACTATTCCCCCTTCCTTCTGTATAAGCTTGTTCCTAACAGGCATCCTGTCCAAAAAGTGATCCAAGGCAACTTCTAACGCTGACAGGAGCGCAGTATGGGTTTATGCCGAGGTCTGTTACTTTTTTCCACCACCACAGCAGTATTAGCAGCGCATTTCCAAGGTGGAATTTCCTTCCCCAGGACCAAGACCAACATCTACTCCAGTCCATGATGATTCAGCTATCATGTCAGACTCCAGACTACATCCCAGCTGATAGGCAACTCACCCAGTATCCCCACAATCTCCTAGCCTTTACTTAACCATCTGTGATAACTTTAACTGTGGTCTTCTAAGACACGGCTTGCCCAGACAAGTGATTCAGAGCCGTCCAGGGAAAACTGAAAACCAGGAATGTCCATTAATTTATTACATGGCCAACTTTCTTCCTGGATCCATTTCTCAGTTCCATTTTACAAAAAATAATAGGTTTCTCTAACTTAGTGTTAGAGCTTGATGTTCACGTACTGAAAGGACAAACATTAGGTTCCTGCACGGATTGAATACTGGGATCACTGGGAAAAGAGGTGATTCATATGCCCAAGGTTTAAAACAAATGGAGAAGTTTGGGACAGGAGGGATTTCCTTTTCTTCTTTCCTTCCTGCCTCAATGTGAAAGTGCTTTGTTTGGTTGGTTTTCATCTTTTTATGTGTGGTCCCTTTTCCAGGGCCACCTGGGAAATTTATCTAAGAAATTCTTCCTGCTGGAAACAAATTCAAAGTAAAAAGCTGGTAACACTCTTGATTACTCCGGCTCCTTTCCAGTAGCACATTATGATGGTGGCTTTTGGTTTTCATGACAGGTCTAAGCCTTGCTACTGGAAGCTGGGAAATGTGTAATAAATGTTCTGTAGATCCTTCCAGCATGAAATCTTTGGGGATGGCCAGGACCAACACTGACAGATGAGCACCTGTCAGAAAGAATTGTAATCGTTCATGTTCAACAAAAAGCAAGCACAGCACTTTGAGGATGTACCTTCAAGTTTCCGCCTCTCACACACGTGTAGGCACCTGCGACAGGACGCTCACTGGCAGCAAGTGCCACTGCACACGGATCTTTTTCAGAAACTCTTGCTGTTCTAAGCAACCAACAGAGCAGCTTGTTCCTCCAGATGTAACCGCAAACATTCAGCTGCTTCAACTAAGTTCTCAGGCCAAATTAATCTTTTTTTTTTTAATCAAGGAAATGAGGTAAGAGGACAATACAGAACAGCCCATAGTGATCTTACTCCACTACTAAGTTTCTTCAGTTTATAAAAATCACTAAGAGGCAATTCCTCTGTCAGCTACTCAGAAAGCTGCACAGCAAGTTAGAAGCTCTAATACCTTACAAAACTAGTTCTAAAGTCATAAACTTGATATATGGCTTCAGCTACAGCCACATGCTCAAAACAGGGGTTGCATCTGAATCTGCTATTTGGCAATTCCTATTTTAACAACCTGGTTTAAATTGCCTTTAAGCCTTGCCAAACTCTAATGAAAAAGGGCAGAAATCAGCCAAAGCCACATCTGTCCCAAACAGGAACTGTCTGGGAAAACTTCAGTTAAAATATTCAAGCCATTTCTAAAAAAGTGATGCAGAAAATATGTCATTTCTGTATAAGAAACAATTTTCTGGTGAATTTTAGAGGGAGATTTCTAACTCCTTCTTGGTTTTGGTCCAAGATTTGTCAGGCCAGATTGCACCAGGCAAACTTTTCTGTTCTCCCTACAAAAACACACCTAAAAACTCAGCTACTCTACGCAGGGACTTCGACACTTACACTGGACAGGCACTAGCAGCAGTGGGACCGAAAAACTGACATCCCAAAAAAAAGGAAGAGAAGGAATACAGGAGAGAATTTGGCCATACTAGATAGTAAGCAGATACAGTGTCTGGAACTATCTCAAAAGGAGCAAGGGATTGAGAGGTAGAGGACAGAATCTAACACTTTATGAGCAACGAGATTGAAATGGAGTTCAGACATCCACAGAATTGAAACTGGGATTAAGAAGCAGTCGTGAGGTATGCACAGTGTAGAGTGGCTGAAGGCACAAGACAGGAGTGAGACAGCTTTGGTGGGAATTGGGAGAAGAGTCTGTTCACTATTGCTAATCTCAAAAAAACAAACAAAAAAACACCCCCCAAAAAACCAACAACAACAAACAAACCAACCAGTATCAATTCCTCACAAAGAAAGTGAAGCTCTAGGATAGGGTCATCTGACATTATGGGCAGAAGTCAACTAAGATTAAGAGACCTAAACCCAGGTGTCTACATATGACCTGAAATTCAAACTCATAGGACAATAAATGGATATGAAGGGTGGCATTCAGTTGCCTAAACAGAGATCCCTATTGCCACTTGGGACGACAGAGGACGAGACCCAGGGCTGACATCTGCCACAGCTTCTACACGTGACTACAGAAAACTTCACCAATTTGCCTGGCATTCTTTTGCAGGAAATACGTTATTCGTCATGACTGACATATCCTCTCCAAAGAGAACAGAAGTTGGTATCCCAGTGGGAGTGTATGTGCCAACAAGGAAGCTGAGGGCCTGGCAGGGTACAGTAGCACAACTCCAATGGTTTATTACAGACTTATATATGGGCATCTTAATGGATCTGTAGAAAAGAAAGGAATTTGAAGTTGGACAAGCTACTTGTATCTGAACATTTCCTAACTTTTGAGGCACTTTGTAACCTGACCAATATCCTTTCAACACATCTTACATATGCATATTAAAGTCCTTATATATTAATTCAGACTGGAATAGTCAGAAGCACCTAATGAAATTCATATGAACCCTCTTTGATTTGTAACATTCACTAAAACGTCACCATGCATACACAATGCACAGAATGTTCTCGACCAATAGGTAGCTTTGCCAATTAAAGCAAGCCCAGGGCTGGTTTTCCCAACCACTAAAGACAAATATGGACAAATAGTTTCTGAAAGCCAATAACAAGGCAAGATTGTCAATGAGAGCAAGGCCAGCCAAGCTTGATTTCTCTGCCTCCTGTTTCTCTGTGCCCGAGGAATTCAAACTCACTGAAAACTCTTTATGTAACTTGTGAAGACCAAAGAGGAAGCTCAAAGCACCACAAGAAGGTTAGTGAAGAGAGCAACTGAAATCCTATATGTATTTTGCATTATGTTAACCACGAGCAATTTTTGTTTGAAGTCTCAAACACAGGATCAAGTAATTCAGGCCCCAAACCTGATGTGGATATTTGGCAATCCCAATCTGTGTGCAAGAGAATAATGAAACCCCTGCTCTTTGTACTGCTGTCATAGCTGTTTACTTTCTGGCGTGAGTTTGCAGTTCCTGAGATCTTATAATACTTTATGTAACCACAGAACTGCAAAGGTTTGAGAGTTCTACTAGACCTTGGGCCAACAGTTCAACAAACAACTACAAAAGAGGAGTTCAGATCTTCAAAGAGAAAGAGGAAGGAAATCAACTGTCAGCTAGCTTAAAAAAAATTAAGAGAAAAGATGCAGATGATTTATTGCTTACCAGTTTACACTGGGGGGAAAAGAAAAGCTGGGAAAACTAATCACAAAAGGGTACAGAGGCTTAAATTTCCCCTCTGCAAAGGGACACTGTATCTTTTCTAGCAGGGATGGTCTATGTGGACCTTCACAGAGCCACTAAAGGACACTGTCCTCTGCTGTCAGGTGACCAACATCTAGGCAGCCCCACCACACTAAGCAGCACGTATGTGTGCGCTTCTTCACATGATCAGACATATCATCCAACACAAGGGGCATGGAGATGCCCTTCCCACACTCAGATGACCTGACACACATCAATGCTTGAAGAAGCCCTTAGGAAGATCAGCAGGTGAAATGTTCTGTACCCAACTCTATTTTTGCCATCCCTGGCCTTAAGCATGGAAAATACTTGAGGTGTTTAATGTTGGAGAACTACGCAAAGCTAGATCAAATCCCGCATTTCAGAAAGGAAACTAAAAACCTTCACTACGAACCACAGCGCTCTCAAACTCATTAGACTACTGAAAGAGAAAAGTATCATAATATTTAGTTTCCTCTGCATATCCCAGCCTGGGGATACAGAACTCAGCCAGGACTCACCCTCTAAACTGCTCTGTGGCATCTCTTGTTATTGGGGATTCCCAGACACAGAAATTGAGGTCAAAGAGATGTTTCCCCTGTGCTTCCCTTGCTGATCCCAGAGAAAGAGGAGGAAGGTGAAGCCTGACTGGAAAGCACAGGAGTGAAAAAGAGGCACAGAGATATACAAAGGTTATAGAGCAAGGGTAAGACACAGGTCAAAGGGTAAGGCACAAAAGGAAGGGAACAGATGAGCAAATAATAGAATGCTGTAAAGAGACAGAAGAAAAGAATGGACATGAACACGGGCGAGAGAACAGAATACAGCAATACAGAAAAATGGTGCTGCAGCTAGGAAAATGTCCATAGGAATGGACAGAAAGCAGAGAAAATATGAGACAAGATATAGAGGATGGCGAAAAAGTGGAGAGTCAGAAACCAGCAGGTCTGTCACTTTACAAATAACAGAGTGCTGTAATAAAAAACTCACATCAGACCTCTCAGTGACTGATGACTCAAGTACTAAATTTCATATATTAATACTAATAGAAGTCAAGAATCTGCATTATATTGCCAACAACAGCAATCCCCACAGACCATGTTTCCCTACTGATATCCATTAATATTTTTTAACCACAAGTAGCAGCATATTACATGAAACTAAAGAAATATTTACATCAATTTCAGCAACTAAGGACAACTCTAGGAAAAACTTCCTACCTTCCTCAAGTACAGCAACACATTAAAAAGGTAAATTTTTTTCTCTTTGTTGCCTGCCCTACCTGGCTGTAAGGTTTTTTCAGCAGTTTTTAAATAATGTCACCTTCAAGTCAAAAAGGTCTAAAATTCTGGAGGCAAGGCAGCCCAGCAGGCAAACCCCACGGGTGCTGAGAGCAGAAAGACACTCTGAAGTCAAAATGCTTCAGAATTCAGAACTTATTTTCAAAGTTAGGTATTTCCCCCTGAAAAGTTCTGCAGCAAAGAGGGCGGGCTGAACTGCTGGCTGCCAGGGAAATGTGAATCTGGACTGTTCTTCAAGGGACAAGGCATTCACCTGCTGCCAAGGAGCTACAGGTCTGCTCCCATTCCTGAGCTGCCAACAGGCTGAAGTAGCTTTTGCATCATACAGGGAAAATCAGCATGAAAAAGAAGTGCAACAAATCAAAAATGTTATGAAGATGAAGGGAAAGTGGTCACGAATTAGGATTTTTCAGGCCGTGACCGATTTGTGGGTTGTTCTTCAATCATTCAGGGTTTATAATATTTTTACTATAAATATATTCATTAAGCCACTGAAAATATTTGTTGAAGATGCTCACCTGGTATTAGATTTTTTTAAATGGAATTGTGTAAGATATTTGTAGGCCAAAGTTTAACATCAAAGTTCAGAGAAATGCTGTTTGGGTAAATAAAGAGCAGAGTTCACAATAACATGCAAATAAAACTTCTTATGCCTAGAGAGCTCTCCAAACACATTCTAATTCATCTTCACAACAGCTCTATCAAGGAGATAAGGACAAATTTTCCTCCTTTTTAGAAATTAAGGAAAGAAAAACAGAGAAAGTCATTTACTCAGAGTCACTGCAGGAGTGAGCAGCCGCTAACGAGCTTTTGATCTTTAGGCACGCACTAGTTGGCACATGTCTCTCAGATCTACCCGGGCACCGTTTCTCACCGCAACTACCAGATCTGATGCAAATTCCTCGTTGCAAGGTCTGTGCCTGTGTCAATACTGTCAACTGGAATTTCAACAGAAAGACACGGGAATACTTTCTAATGAAACAGTTGAGCAGCAAGATGAATTAAGGACCGATTCTCATGGCAGACTTGGCACATAAGTCTCATTAAAGTTAACAACAGATATGAGACCCGTGCAAGGGAAAGTGATTAGAGCCTTAAATCCAATCAGTGTCCGGCTTACTGCATTGTTCCACTTCAGTAACTCTTTACTGCCTACACTGATGCACTGCTTTCCCAAGGAAGTGTATTTGTACTTGGATTTGGCAGTGATTTTTCTTAGAGAAATGCAAACATTCTGTGTTTGGCGTTGCTAAAAGGGCTGCTTCTATGAGTAAAAATGGTCACACCTGGATAATTGGAAGTGTGAGGATTAGGGCCTGTTACAGAATTAAGGACTTCAAAGAAAACTGTAAGCAAAGCTCGTAATTCAGTGAAGGCTGAGAACTGCCCAGAGGGATGAAGATGTACACATGCTCCTTATTCCTTTGTTCAACATGGCAGAAATGCACCAGGAGGTGTTAGGAAACAGTAAGTTTCAACTTGAGCTGCATGACTCCTCTTTCAGAGGCAAGACAGCTCAGCAGTTCATATCTTACACTCACAAACACATACAGTTAGACTAATGTTCAAACTAACAGACAGATATTGTGTTTGGTTCTTTACCAAAAACTGCTAGAGTCAACCCAAGGAAAGGCTACCCAGTGTCATTTTGGCTCTGATAACCCCACGTTGCCTACCAGCACAAGACTGCTCTCCTCCCCACCACAGCCCCTCACCAGGTTTGTTCCTACACCCCAGGCCCTCCAGGTCACAAATCAACAGCCAAGGTTGTCTTTTCAAGACCCTTCCCCTCTTTTCCTGGACCCAGTAAAAACTTATAAATGGCATATGCACGTTACACAAGAATTAAAAAATAAAGCTGGTCAAGAAAACATGGTTTACCCACAGATGCTGTAAGATGTCAGAGTGGACACACATTAGGGAATATTCTTAGAGATAGGGAATATTCCTAGACATATACAATGTGCTACAAGATAGAAAATCATATACTGGCAGTAATACAAAGGTTGGTTATTTTTAAGCACAGCGATAAAAATTGTGTATAGAAGCTTCTCAACTGTCTGTAGCAAAATGAAATAACGCTCTGCTCTCCATGCATGAGAAGCACTTTCCATCCTTCCCAAATAAAAGCCATACTGTCACCTATATGACCACCGAGGTGTGCAGAGGAACTTTTTTCTCTCCATCTGTATATAGGCATTAAACAAAAGCATCCAAAAATATAGGTTTATATATATATATATGCATATGTAGATAAAAAGTATGACTACTTTGGTTTTTTTCTCTCTGACGGGTAATTTTAATTGTTCAAATGAAGGAGTTACAGAGCGGGAGGTAAAACCTTATTCTATATAATTTAAGATTCTTTTAGGAGATCAATTAATTACTGCAGCTATCCAGATGAGGAGAAGATAAATATTTTACAAGGGTTTTTTTAAGAATAAATCACAAACTAATCTAATCTGAAGCACTAAACAGCTTCTGAGTGAAGAACAAGCAGCAGATAGGAGACACCTTGAATTCTGTAAAGATTCTTACACTGCCACACAGGACATTCTCATAACCAAGTTAGGGAAATAAGGTCCAGATAAAAATCACTGTGAGAGTGCCCCTCTCAAAAAACCCTCAAAGGGGAACTAGTAACTAGCGATGGCTTCCCACTAAGGTTGGAAGACTCCAGCATAGCATTACTGTTGTCTTGGTTGCAGTCAGTACTTTTATTTGTCACCTGAACAACAGATTAGAGAAGATAATTCATATTAATTATGAAAGAATTTCATTTAGATTGCAAGAGGTTTCTAAGCTGTTTTAGGGATAGCCAGAGTAACCAGTATGATCTTGCAAACTGGAGAAGTGATCCTCATCTGTGAAATGAAACACTATAAACTACAAAGTGCTAGAGAAAGGAGGAAGGAAATGCCTAAATATGAACAGCCAGGCTGCTAAAAGGGATAACTACTTGAGCATGAGTCATTGACACAAAACTGCTGCAAAAAAAAAAAAAAGGGATAGGTGTCAGAAGGGGTACATTAGAAGAGCTGTCAGACAGCATTAGAGGCAATTTTTCCACTTCATGACTCCAAGTGCCCTGCTATATCTCATTTGTCCAGAGCTCTATCAGAACATGGTACCCCAAAACGGAATAGTCCAAGAATAGGATTATCAGGTATGGTCTATATGTTGATAGAACTAGAGTGTCAAGACTAGGAAAGAGAAGACAATAAAAAACATGTCAGTACTTGTCATAAGGATGTCAACTAGCCTCCATAGTCACAAAACCAAGAAAAAAATAAATCAACTTCATAGGCAGGAAATAAGATTTAGGTTGGACACTAGGAATAATCTGTCAAGATGATAACAATGTTTAAGGGACTACCAAGGGATAGTGCAGATCCTGCTGCTTTGGAAGGTGGCATACCCTACTAGTAAGAACCATGCTCAGAAATGGCTTAGGTAGAGGTGGCTTGGATCTTGTTAGCTTTGGAGGCTGGATTTGAGTTTTGTAACATCCCACACACTCCACTTTCATGGAAAGTGTGGTCTTGTGTGTGGCAGGCTGTAGCATCATCCCCTCCTCCCATCTGGATTCAGCAGAGGCAGCCATTCAACCTGTACATGTCTGTGGGCAAGAACCAGGATGAGAGAGTTGGTTGTGGAAGCACCATGTGCTGCTTCAGCAGGCGTTCCCTCTTTTCATCAGTCCTGCTGGTTCTGAGTGACCCGGATCAGCCATCCATGACCTCAACCCTGTACAGCTACACCTATTTTGCTTCAGTGCAAGAGGCTGGACTGAGTGATCTCCTAAGGTCCAGCACAAGAAGCCAATGCTTCCGGGAGGTGTGTCATGGAGATGGAGCTTAAAACCTTGTCTTTGATTTCATAAAGGCTGAATCCATTCTAGTTTCAATCGTTTTCTTCCACAACAGACAATATAATCATGAGCTGTCTGATGATGTACAGCAAGAATTAAATAGTTTTTATAGCATCAGACCTGGGTCCTTTCACCACACATCACAAATGGAAAGAAAAATATGTTTGAATAGTCTTGGTCTTCAGTGGCCCTAATAGCTATCTTGCATGTTATAGTCTTCAACGTGACCTTGCAGCCACAAAATTGCTAATAATTTTTTTCCCTTTCATTCAGTCCTTTGTATTCAAATTATTCATGCTAGAGAACAACATTCCATGGACAAGGTTGTACGCAAAGTCAATCGTTTTCAACAGATTACATAATTAACATAGAATATAGCCCCTGAAGTGCACGAACACACACTTAGATACTGATACACAGTCTTGTTTGTTCCTTCAACCACATCAACTCCATTTTCCCTGTGCACTCAGAAATTTAACAGAGATTGGTGTGCAGTGGGTTTTAGCCAGTCCTCCATTCACACGGTGAATGGGCAAGGTTCTCCAACTGCCAACCATTGCGTCTCTCAAGTTCTCTCGTCTGCAAAATCCCCTAGTCTTTGGTGCAGGAAACACGGCATTATTTTGGCACAAACTGCACCTTCCCTTCAGCAAAACCAAGGAATCACTTTTGAGGAAGAGTAAGAAATCAGGTCTTTTTTTTGTTCTATGTTTACCTTGCAAAATGCTCCAGCCAGACTAAAATCCTGCCCAAGCCGTTCACCAAACACCTTAGCTACATCTCAGCATTCTTGCAAAATACACAAGCACTTTCCATCTCTCTTATGGTGAGAACACAGTACCAAGAATGACCATAAAGTCAATCACAGTTTCAAGAGCAAAAAGTATCCTGACTCATTTCTGTTTCTCAGCCAACACCCCCTTTGGCAACCAGCTCCATAACCCATGGGAAGATGAAGACTGGAGCTGGGAGAGGTGAACCAGTTGTTACCGTACTGCAACACTAAGTCACACCATTGCCTTTGCTTACTTTGCTGCTAATGGGTTTTTCTTCATACACTGGCTGGGTAGCACCAATTAAAGTTCTGCTGAGAGTGCAAGGGTGAAATATTAAGCAAGATTTGGAGTTTCAATATACAAAAACATTGGCCTGATTAGTGTCAAAGCAGTGAACACTATCTTTCAATGTTTCATGACGAATGCAGAAATGAGGAAAGAGAATTTAAAGCAGCCAAAAAAGTAAAGCTTTCATTTCACAGTTCTTTATTCCTTTTGCTTTTATCTGGAGAAACAACGTCACGATACAATGCCCAACCAGCCATGCAGCAACCTGTCCAATTTACAGTGGTGCTTGGCAATTTCAGGTTTTCCTTCAGGTGCTGACAGCCGTGATACCAAAGGAAAGCCACATGACGGGATTACAGCCCATGCTCTCTCTGGAAACAAAAGATACAAGAGGGGTGGGAGAAAAAAAGCCAATCCTTCCTGTTTAGGTTGAGTTCAGGAACTAGACAAAGAGGTTATATGCTCACGTATGTCCATCTTTCTGTCCCTGACTGATGAAGACATTCTCTAGGATGATGACAAGGAAGGCCCGGAGTGGTGACAAGCTGGGCAGGTTGAGGATAGCAGGCTGACTGTCATGACAGCAGGACATACTTCCTTTGGTCCCCAGCTCTCCAAATATCAGATGCAGATTTCAACTCTCTGGTGACCAATGACGGATGCCAGAAAGTGGTAGTTGCAGCATGGTCATCTTCTCATTTAGAAATCATAAAATCATAGAATGGTTTGGGTTGGAAGGGACCATAAAGACCATCTAGTTCCAACCCCCCTGCCATGGGCAGGGACACCTTCCACTAGACCAGGTTGCTCCAAGCCTCATCCAGCCTGGCCTTGGACACTTCCAGGGATGGGGCATCCACAGCTTCTCTGGGCAACCTGTGCCAGTGCTTCACCACCCTGTCTGTGAAGAACACTTCTTCCTGATATCTAATCTAAACCTCCCCACTTTCAGTTTAAACCCATTACCCCTTGTCCTGTCACTACAGGCCCTTGTAAAAAGTCCCCCCCAGCTTCCTTGTAGCCCCTTCAGGTACTGGAAGGTGCTATAAGGTCTCCCCGGAGCCTTCTCTTCTCCAGGCGGAACAAGCCCAACTCTCTCAGCCTGTCCCCATAGCAGAGGTGCTCCAGCCCTCTGAGCATCTTCGTGGCCTCCTCTGGACACGCTCCAACAGGTCTGTATTATTTCCACCAAACAAATTTTGATCCACTAATTTCTAATTCTGGTCATCATTTTTTTACCAATTATTGTCTCAAAGAAGTCCTTTGGGACGTCACCAAGCCTGATTCATTGTTTTGCTCTGAACTATATTGACCTCTATAGAAAAACACATGTTACTTCAGAGAAATTACAGAACAGGCCCCAGGGTAAATATTTTTGTTCCTTTTTTTTTTTTTTGAGAACAAAACCCAGATTTAGTTTGAAACTTTCTGTACCAAATTCAAAATTTAAAAACATGGGCAAAATTTGCAGTATAAGGAGCTTGATTATTCTTTTAAAATACAATCCATGTTTTCCCAGTTACCCTGCAATGCCTTATACAAGTAACCAGCCCAATTGTACAAGGGAGGCTGAGAACAGAGAACAAGTTTTCACCGCAGCATTAGAGATGGTGGCAGGTTACCAGACTTAACTGACAAATTATTTCACCTGCTACTGCAAATCCTGCATTCCTAAGTATTTTAGACAAACCTCTTCATAAACCTCTTAATCTGCCACTTGAAACAATTCCCAGGCTGGAACTTTCAACTCAAAGTAGTATCAAAACCCTCACCACATAAAACTCATAGCTTTAAAAAGACGTGCTTTACAGCAAATTTAGCTTGACTCACATACTTGCAAGTTCACTCAAACCTGACTTATTCCTAAAGGCAGAGGTTTTCCTTTTAAGATGGGAAGAATTGAAAGGAAATTAATGGTTAAAAAAGTGTTAAGATAAAAATCACACAAATGAAGAAGCCACAAAGAAACAGGAACCACCACCTGATTATTTGTAACCAAGTCCAAAATACCAAGACACAACTATAAGTTTGAAAAAGGTAACTCATTAATTGACAATACAGATAAATTAATATAGTCAGAAAGTTTTCCTTAACTGTTTGTAAATTACAATATGTGGATATAAACCTGTCCAGGACAACAGTAATTTTACTCCTGAATTAAAATGCTGTTGTTGGGGAGTATAAGATCTTCCCAGATGTACATTACAATTCCTAAACCTTGGAAGATCTCATGAACAGGACGCTGAATTCAGTCATCCCTGTCAGTGATGCACCTTCTGACTTTCAGTAAGTCATTTCTCCTGTGTTTGTTTCTGTTAAATCTCTTCCTCAGCTTAGACCATAAATAACATAAACTCCCCAGAGCAAAGTTTTCTTTTTAGTGTATGTCTGTATGGGACCTAACACCAAGAGGAACCAGGATTTTACTTTAATGCCAGCAGCAACCAAGATATATTCATAAATCCCTTGTCAGTCTGTCTTCTCACATAGTTTGGTTTCTGCAGAGGCCAGAGAAGGTTGTACAGTAATTTCTCCAAGAATCCTAAGCACTTGTGTTTGACTCATCGTATCCCTTCCACCAGTGATCTCCAGTTCTGAACGTAACTGGCACTGAAGCTTCAAATACATCAATTACAAGCAGAAAAATCTGGTAAGAAATTTAAGTGTAAAGCAAAAAAACCGCATCTTTCAGTCCTCCATGAGTACAGAAGTTAAAAACCATCTGCACTGGAAAGACTATCTGAAATCCCTTCACCTGATAACTTACAGTCCATGTTTGACAGCATTCTACTGAAGTCTATTTAAGGAGATTTGTGCATGATTCAAGATGATAAAACAATTCAGAAGGGAAGGGACTTCCAAATCTCTAGTCCCACCTCCTACTGAAAACAGGGTCGTCAACTCCAACCAGGTTGCACAGGGCTTTAGCCAGTCTTGTCCTGAAAACCTTCCAAGTTTCATATTATTTGATGATCTGAGAGAAGCAATTCCCTGTTGAAATGACACAGGAGGTCTGGCCTCAAAATAAAGTTTTTGTGTGCTACCCCTCTAATTCACTCTGACATGGAAGCATTATACTATTGCACTGAAGGTGTTTTCATCCCACCTTCTCCCTTTTAGCCCAGCAGGTTCTAAACAGACCTGAAGTCTTAAAATCCCCTGATGTTATCTTGATGATCGAGTGAAAATCTGGGTTGATGTAAGCTGGAGATGGAATTTCCTCAGGTTTCAGCAGAGCCTGCCCCTAGCTACAGGGCTGCAAATACGCAGATATGAACATAGACTCAGAAATTCCTGCTTGGAACCACAGTTGATAATGATATCCATTTTAAGGAGACAAACTTCATTTTCAGCAGCATATCAGTTTCTTATTCAGCAGATGAGCCCAAAAGGCATCTCTCTAAGATCCAAAAGAGGACCATAAGATCATGGGATAGTTCAGGTTGTACATAAATCTTTATCCCAACTTCAAGGTTAAAGCATGGTGAGTTGTGAAGTCAGACTGGGGGTTAAAAGAAAAAATAAATTCACACCAAAGTGACTCTACAAACACCATATTTCAAAATTGAAAGCAAACAGAAAACCCAGAACCCCCAGATTTTTAATTCTATATCATCTTCACTTGTGGAAAACACAACTGGAACATTCAGTTTTGGTTATGCCAGAAAACAGACAATACTGGGTGGATAGTGAATAGTTTTGGTGTTATATAAGACATTGGTTAAAAATCCATGTGACTTCAAAGGGAGATTACACAAGATTATAGACCTAGGGTGAAATTCTGGCTCTGATTAAAATCACTGGCAAAAGTCCCACTGGTTTGACCACAGCCAGGATTTCACCTTTAATCTGACGTGCCCGTCTTTTACCATGCAAACCCAGATGTACCTTACAAGTGCCTATCTCTGCAACAATATAGCCTGGAAAACTTCCGTGATCTCCCCCAGAGCTGTGGGTTTTGTCTCATTTTTAAGATATTCTCTCTTCCACTGTAGATATTTCTTTCTATACAAATTAGGAAGAGTGTGTACACAAGCAAAACAATAGAACTGTCTGGGAAAAAACAGCTGTGAAACACTTTGCTATTCTTTCAAGCCATGGCTGTAGGAATAAGGAGGAGAACAGAAGCCTTCCTCCCATTTCACTGCCTTTCCCACCACCAGTGAAGCTGGAGAGACCATGCTCCATCTTTAATAACGGCACAAGGGTGTTATCCTGACACACAGTAGGTTGCAGCGTCGCTTAGAAAAGCACCCTGAGATCAGGGCAGCACCTGTGAGAGCCAGGTGAATGCAGAGGTGGGAATACAGTCACATCTGCATTTCACCTGCACTTCCACATTCTCCTTTTCAATGGCCACCTGCCTTTCCCACAAGAATGCTACCAGGGGAACCGCTCCACGACTGAAAGAAACAGTCCAAAAGCAATCACGGAAGTGTTCCTTGTGACGTGGATCATGTTTCCCGTGGAGACCAGCAGCAAAGGCAGTCAGATTCAAACCAAATTCTGATCCTGATTCTTACAGTGTTTCCTCCTTCCCCAGGGCAAATCCCGCTTGACTGTTCCAGCATGCCCTGCACCAGTGAGCGCGAGACCAACACCTCTACACGTAATCAACACAGCAACAGAGACAGACCCAGCACCTTCCGTGCGATCCAACAGGAGATCATCCACAGCCATCAGTGCACAGTTAAACACACACGCGGTGCAGCCCCCTCGGATGCTGTCTGGGGACACTCGTCCTTCCCAGCACATATGGAGGTTATCCATTATCATATATTCTCCCCTGCCAGGTAAACCCAAGGCATCCCACATTATTCTGACAAAAGGCATTGCTGGAATCCATCCCAATGCTACCATTTGTTTCCCTCGTGCTTTCAACACAGTTCTGCACTTCAGCAAGAGGTTTCCCCAGCTAAAAAAAAAAAAGCATAACCCTCGTTTACAGCAAGTGTTGTGACAGTTAATCGTGTGATGCTTGTAAACGCCTCTGAAAATATAAATCACTATGTTGAATTATTAACCTTGATTATTATTGCTCATGCAGAGCTTTGGGTTGGGGTTTACAGGCGAGAGAAGATTAATAATAACTTGTCCTAAAAGCAAAATAGGAGGAAGTGGAACACCCTCGATTTTGCTCGCATGAAAAAACACAGTCACTTAGAGCAGCCTGAAGATGCCAGGATCACCAAGCTCATTAGCCAGTGTACAAGAGCACTCAAGTGAGCACTAAGCACACAGCCCACGAGAAAGGGATCAGTTGATTCCTGCCTCTCAGCGGCACACGGACCAGCAATACGGTTCCACAAACATATCAAATGCTCCTTCTCAGGCCAGCCCAGTGACAAACCTTAACATGTACGCAACCTAAAGCATCAGCTTGGTAAAGACCCTCTTCCCAAAACTGCAACTGTGCATTTTGTCATAAAGTTTGCTTCTTGTAATCTACTACTGTCAGGAACCTAACACCACACCAATCATTTAAATTCCAGGGTTAACAGAAGATACAAGAGTCTCCAACGCAAGTTTTAAAGTTTTCAGTGCTTTAAACATAAGCAGGGTTCTCTTCCTGCGTCCAGTGCAAACCCTGCATGACTGTTACACCACTGGGCTGGGGGAGGAGCAGGAGAGGCTGCTGTGGTTGCAGGGAGATAGGTGCTTTATTTCTATGTGCTCAAAACCGATATGGAAAATCCAACACAATTTCTGGGTGAAATTACACCCCTTGCAATCCTGGACACACGTAAAACAGCATGTGAAAGAGACAGCACTGCTCTTGCTTTTAGAGAAGTTAAGCAACTGCCTGTTTCCTCAAAAGGCTTGTAGGAGCCACAGATCTTTTTCTCCTTCCTGAAATAATCAAATCAGACTGAAGTCGATCACAGACATCTTGCACCATGAACTCTACTCTCCAAAAGTATCGACATCCTTGTACTTGTCATTGCCCAAACAGATGAAAGAGCTAAATAACAAGAAAAATTAACCCACTACTAGCAACAGTGACAAAGTCAATAGTTTTTTACCTTGATCATATCGCCCTCAAGAAGGAAGCACTGCAGTTCAGGAGACCTCAATGCAAAGATGATCAGAGCTGAGCAGTTCAGACAACTCTGCAAGAGTATCTGTGGTTCCTGTGCTGATACTGAAAAACTTCAGCTGGCTGTAGCAGCAAAGCAAGCTAATTTCTTCAGAGGATGAGGGGGCTATTAGTTTAGACCTCTTTGGCTGAACACACTGTATGTGCTAATCAGAATTAATATGCTTGATTCAGCCACTATTTCTTTATTTGGACCTAAATGTTCACAAAAATCAGCAGGGATTTTTTTTTTTTTTTTTTTTAATCTTGCTGCAGATGGAAATTTCCATACTACAGTTCTGCAATGATTGTAAACAGGAGACTGGTTTCAACATCATCAGATCTTAACCCTTTATAGAAAGAACAGTGGCTGAATAATCTGTAGGGAAGGGAGATCAGGGCAATCCCACAAGGGCTCTGTGCAAAAAGGAGGAACTGAAACTGAGAGCACAGCGACATTTCTGCTCAGCTCCCCATTTTCAAACTGCAATGAAGACAAAGGAAAAAGGTGTAAGAAAAGAGAAAAGAAACAACAGGTCACTCACTTCACAGAATTTAGCACTTTATAGTTAAAATCTGCATCTGTTCCTTAGTCCAATATTGTATATTAGCTTGCACGTAAAAGTAAACAAATTATTAACAAAGCTTATACAAATGCTGCAGGATTCCTTCCAACTCCCTCACCTCCTAGTTCAAGAGGTATATACACACTGTTAATACTGGATGACTTCATTTCTGAACCACGGCATCCAAAGCCTGACATCTTTAGTCTTTTCTCGTTAACCTGAGTGAACAGGGACAGAGCATGCATCGTGACATGCAATCTCTCTCATTCACATTACCAGACTGATGTGTGGGTGGAGAAGCAGATGATGCTGTGGGCTTCCACCATCCATGATCTATATCCCTCCAATTTGCTGTAAGGGCTGGAGATGCAGCGACTCTGCCTCTGTCATACCTTTAATACAGCATGTTTTCCAGAAACACACAGGAAAAGAGGACAGGGTTTGCATTTCCAACTCTCGTCCTATGCACAGCGGTTGATTTTTAAGCTACTTGAGGATTTGCCTCTAGCTTCAGACATCAATGGAGAGATTAAATGTTTCAAAGGTGTATTTATATAATCTGGGTCTAAGTTATCTGAGGGATAGATTGTCCCTGCCACACCTCTCCATGGCAGCCAGACAGACTTGCTTTATTTTGTACTCTATTCTCCCTTAGAGGGAAAACAAAACAGTTTAAAAAAAAAAAAAAACACAAAACACACCTCAACACACTAAAGATCTAACAAATTTCAAAGTGATGTGGGTTTAACCCCCAAATCATAGGTCTTCCTAAAGGCTTAAATTATAAATCAAATGTAAAACAGTAAAAACCTTGTGTCGCATTAAGCAAGTCTGGACACATATTTCAAGTTCAGAAAGAGCATTTCGAGTCCCTGAAATACAACCAATCTGGTCAACAACCGCACATTCTCCAAGCAGAGATGTCCCGGTTCACAACTTCTGTACTCTGCACCGAAAGTGATGCAGCCAAGGCAGCCTTGTGCAAAGTTTGCAATCTCCATTGGAGAGGACTTCCCCCCAAAGTCTCATTTGAACGTTCCCACCTTTCATAAAATTTACTTGACTTGTTTACTGTCTGTTTTTAACACGATATTCTCACAAAATCCCTCTTGCTACGCCGTTACAGCAATCTGAACAAACCCAAAAGCCAGATCCAAACATTTAAGCCTCCCTCTACTTCTAGCATATTTTTGCCACCACTTGACTATCATTTGGTCCCTATAGTTCTACCTCTGATAACTAAAGAGTGCATCTCATCTGCATTGCAACAGTAACCGTGTAAAACCAATCAACCATCTGTCACACCCGTGAACTGAAATCTGTGAGCTATCCTACCACCAATAAAACCAGATAATACTGCGTCCTTCCAAAATAAGGTGAATCTTAACCCTTGCAGAGGGGTTTCTTTTTATTTTTTTTTTCTCTGCTTAAACCTAACTGAAGGGAGGTGAAAAGCCTGTCCCTTTGTGAGTATCAGGCCCTTGAATTCCTTGTCTGAGTTTGCAGCCTATGTTTAGCTTTTGATTAGTATTTATTTGACCATTTTGACATCTTTCGAGTTCTGCATATCTTACTTGTGGGCCTGGTTTCATTAAACTGGTACTTGACCCATTAAGTTAAATTTTGTATGTTTACCCACATGAACATGGATGCTCTTTGAGACTCTGTTTTTATTAAAAAAAAAAAAAAAGTGCTGCACACAAAAATGGCAACTTTCATACACATGTGAGCAGAGGGTATGGTTTGCTGCTGAATTATTGCATAGATGTGAACACTCTGCTCCAAGAAAAGATCTGCAATTGTTTAGTGGTTGGGCTGCTGGCAGAATTCCCTGCCTGGGGCTGTTTTTATAAATAGGCCTGAGGACAAACAAACAAGCTACTAATAACAAGTTGACTGTTCTGTTTTGAAGCAGCTCTGCTTTGTGTTGTCCAGCACACAAGAAGCTCAGAGGGCAAGTAGCAAAACCTGTGGCAAGGAGTAAGGGTAGATTATACCAGGAATCAGTGGCACTTCTGTTACTCTAAAATAAGCTGAATTTGGGGAAAATATGAAAATGCATACAAGGCCTTTTATGGCTATGTTGTTTCAGATCTCCATTTCCACTAACTAGGTAGAATGTTAAGAAACCAGGTAAATGGCTTATTAACAAACATCAACTCCAGAAAGCCTGGTGAATGCCAAAGCAAGCTGGTCTTGCTTTTTCCACCAGTTCTTTTCACCATGCCCCATTCATAACTACATCAAAGAACTGGACAATACTCAGGACATCCTGTTTGACTCTTACAAAAGTTCTCAGATTTGTCAGGAATACCAAAGTATCTCATCACAACTCTTACTGGGAGCTTCTCTTTCCATAGGTAATCCATTGGGTATTTAACCAATAGATAGGTTTTCTGCCTCTATTTCAGTCTGTTCCCCTTATCACACTGCTTTGCCTTTTTTTTTTTTTTCTTTTTCTCTTTCTTGCCGTCAATGCTTTGTGAAGATGCTTTAGGTTTCCCAGCTAAATACTCAACCCCATTTGTGGTCCTACAGTATCCTTCTTTGAGAAAGACACTGTTCCTTGCATATCTTTCTCTGGTATTTCATATACATCTTCCTCTTTCAGGAAATAACTACAATATCAGTGAAGACATTTTTCATGTTTGGCCTTGGAAACTTATCTGTTACTAACCAATGGAAGCCAGTGAAGTTTATACAGGAACAACCTATCCTGATGCAGTAACTCCTCCTAGCAGAGCAGCTATGGTAAATTATGTTGAAGTAGGTAAGGAAAATTACCATTTTAATGTTCTCTTCTGTTGCTTACGGACTGCATCTCCGTTACTTGGAGGATGATCTTCACTAGCCTCTATTGGCCCTGGGTTCCTTGATGCAGATATCACAGTTTTTCTACCTGCTGCCCATTCTCTCTGCTAAGCCTCCTCTTGGAGGGGCTTATTTTTTCTTTCCGTAACTGTGATAGTTTTGCTTTGTTTTGTCTTTTGTATCCTCCTTGGAGAGCATACTTTGTCCCCAAAACCCTCCACAGAGACTTAGCAGCTCTCTTATCTCTCTCTTTATGTCATTCAGCATTAGCAGCTTAGTCTTCAAGAAAACAAATCCTCTTTTTTGCTG
>NW_010244990.1:352-22482 GCF_000690775.1 Eurypyga helias | reverse complement strand
CGCTCTTCCTTCCCCTTTGTTTCCTCCTCTCTTTGGAGGGAAGATCTAACCAGTTCTAACACCACTTCATGTGATGACGCAGACAAGAACATGAAGCCTAGTGGACCATACGCAATTGCTACCGAGGTGAGCACTTTTCTGGTAATACCCAGAAACGATGGAGTCAGCACGGATTAAGGAAACAACAAAGCACCCAGCATTTATGGCAACACACTGACGCAGTTCAGGGTACGTGCTGCAGCCCCAGCAGAAGCAGCAGTAACATTGCCAGCATAGATGAAAAGGTTAAAGGTAATAGTATAAAACCACGTTTGCCCAGAAGGAAATCCTCTCTGGTAGAACAACATTGGTCCTAATAGCTGCAGAGCAGAAGGAGGAGCTGGGAGGAATAACGATCAAGAGAGCAATGGCTGGTTTCTCTCCAGAATCATCAGCCACAGAGACACAGATCCCTTGGCGTAGCAAATGCCATGCAGCCCTCCCAGAGAGTGCCCTCATAAATCAGCTTCTCTGCCATGAGATGAATTTGTACTTGGTTGAATTTCAAATGGTCCGCAGTTTGTGACATAAAACCATCACAGGTTTTCAGCAAAGCATAACTCTTCAGACCTCCACGGGATGATAGCAGGGTGAACAGCCACCAGTATCCTGTCGGGGGCATCCAGACTGAGAGATGAGCCATAGGCAATGCCAGGCCAGGGGCTAGGCAGTACCTGCTCTCTGGATAAATGGACTACTACAGGGCTGCTAAACCAGCAACATTTCCAAAAGCATTAAAATACCCTTGGGGAAAGAAAAAACAACCAAACAAAAAACCACAACAACAACCCACCGCAACAATCCTTACTAAAGCATAAGCATTATCAAATAAATTACTTAAACATTTCACTACATGAGTTTACATACATGCAAACAGCTTTGTTCTTGAAATCTTGCCGTTTCTCAGGCGATATCTACAGCGCAAGAAACCTTCAGAGCACCTACTTATACAAGAAGGGGGGAAAACGACATTCTTTTTCAGCTTTAATGAATCCAGTTGTTTCTGCAAGTTTCTGCTGTCCTTCTGCTATACCACAGCTGCTCCAGCCCCACCGTCAGCTTTAGCCAATTGTAAGTCATCAGTTTTCAGCACACAATGCAGCTGAAAGCCAATTCAGCTGGTAGCACTGCTGGAAACAAATCATTATTTGCCCAGATTTTGTATTAACCTTTTATTTCCTTGAATATCACCACCGAAAAAGCACAGCTTATGCCCTTCAGAGAGACCAGAATACAGATAGCAAAAAGTAGGGGGAAACAGAGAAAAAGGGGAAGCAGGGAATAAGAAAAGTTATTAGATGTAGCAGAAAAAAAAAGGAAAGACGACTTTAAAAATTATTCCAAGCATAACCAGCCTCTCAAGCCAGCTGGAGAAGACTTGGAAAGAGAGGCTGAACAACTTCTACTTCAAATGAGCACAGTGTCTCTCAAGAACTACATGCCCTGTCAATGTAAGTAGTGTGGAAAGCAAGTTACCCTAAACAGAGGGAGACCAAAGTGTAAGCAGGCTTAGCTCCAAAGGTCATGTTGCTTTAGCCAAACCACAAAGCATCTGCCCCATCCACTTGCCCTAAGCACACCCTCTCCTGTAAATTTAAAGGTCCAGGCAGTCTACTACTGCTGCAAGGGTGACAGACGTGGCCCTAAACACATTTAGTTCTCTCTTAATATTTCAGTCAGATAATTAGCTTGTCTTCCTGGGTGAAGCTGATCTATTTTCACTCATAGTGCTGCAAGAAGAGGTCTATGGGCTACACAACCTATAGCAAATGCTGCACAAGTACTTAGCAAACATAATCCCTGGTTCAGTGGTCTGTAATTCAAGAAACTTTCATGAATGTTCAACTCACATACATTTTTTCAAGCTAAGTTTAGCTAAAATCAGGATAAAAAAGGCAAAGTTAGAAAAATAATCTATTTCTCAAATTTTAAAATAAACCCTCAATATTGAATCAAAAAGATCTGTCACTATGACCGTGAAATCTGGTAGGGTCACATGGGGTAACACAGGTCTGTCTTGTACCATCTCTGTGAGACTGCCCAACTCCAGCCTAGTGATAAGCCGGACAGCTGTGGGAGAGATCTCAATTTCTTAGTGAATCCCTCCAAGATTTTAGTTCGTATACAGCAAACCCTTTGCTACCCCCTGTACATCCTCTTACTATTTCTGTTTGCCACACTGGGACACTCAATTGCCAGCCATCAGAGCTGAGAGTAACAAGTCTCTTGTGCTCTCTCTTGCTGGCAACCCAGCCAGCATGGAGGACAACAAGGTATTTCACGTCCTAATGCAAAGAGAAACAATAATCCTCCTATGAAACAATCTGCTGGAACCTAGGTAAACAACCTCAGTATGTTTAAGCTAAGCAAGACACCTCGGTGATGACACCAAGCTACTGGGCTCACTCCCTAACAGAAACACCAGAACATCTCACAGGAAAGGAGAAGATAACACCAATAAGTGGAGGAACAGAAATCAGGTTAATATAATCACTTTTAATTTAATGAATTTAGTTTAATCCCTAAAATTATGTATTTATGGACCATAATTTTGTCTAAAACTTGAGCATTCAACAGCTGGGTCGAGACAAACTGAAGTGTACCTGTTGTGAAAGGTTAACTAGGAGCTATCACAGTAATGCTATGGATAAAGCACGTGTGATTAGAGCATGGATTGGGTAGCCTCCAGAGAAGATAAAAAGTTTTAATACCATATAAGTATTTCAATACTGTGAAAACTCATCTGGAATAACATGTACAGTTCTGGTCATCACTCAGGAAAGGTTAATTCAGCTGGGAACAGGTGCACCAAAAGACTATTTTGACGATGAGAGGAACACAGAGTCTCTCTTGTAGGACGTGACTGAAAGAGCTTGGCTCGCAGAGTTTCACAGTTGACAGCTGAGAGCATATGCGAGCCTTCTCCAAAGTTACGTAAGGTGGATAAATACCAACAAGGGAGGAGATAAAGGACACTCTGTGGGTGCAATTAGAAAATGGAAACTGATTGTGAATAAATGTAGGTTAGAAATTAGGGTGGGAAAAGAGTGAAATTCTGGAGGAAAGCTCTAATGAGAGCAAGAAACTTCACTCTTTCAGAGTGATGATTTTTATGACAGCAAAGGTATGATGGGGCTGCCTACAGGATTTTCCTACAGGACCAGAAAATGGAAACAAATGGCAGGTTAAAGGAAGCTCTTTCTTGTTTTATGTAACTTCTAGACCAAACGGGAAAGTAATAAGAACTATTTCTAGCATTTTTTTCTATACTCAAGAATTTCTGCTCCTATTGTGGAGACCCAGTAGCTGACAGATCTGCAGAAAAGTTCAGCTGTCTAATGACTGGCAGACCAGAAGGGCTGCAGGCACCTGGAAAGGAGTGATTCTACATATAACGTGAGGGTCAACATAAAAATATAGGAAGATTCAGAAAGTTTAATTCTGAACCCTTTTCCAAGTTTGGAAAGAGCCTGGTAGACAACGTGTGGCTACTTGTCAGAGAATGACCTTTTCAGTGTCCAGAGTATGCCAACCATATTCTTTCACTAAACCTGCATCAAAACATACCGAACTTGTCATAAGCAGTCCTTGCTCCCTAGTACCCTGCTTCTGGTCCTTCTCGAAAACCTCTCGTCAGATGTGCTGCAAGGATTATATGCAAAAATACACTTGGAAATATGGGTGTGTGCAGGCACACCCATATACATATACACATGACAAACAGGGGATACTACTCATAAAAATGTATTATCTGTTTATACAAGAGTCTCAAAAGCCCCAAGATTTGATGAAGAGCTGTATAATGACTCTGGAGGAGACTCAAGATAAACCTACCCATGTAAACGAACCAACAGGCAGAAGTTATCTCTGTAACCTAACCAAATAGCCTGGAAAAACAAACAAGTAAGCAAACACTATTTCTGTCAATCAGAAAGAAATTTATTTTTAATAGATTTAAAAGAGAAGCTCAGAAAGAGGAAGGAAAAGCTTTTAAAGTGAAATTACAAGTAAAACAAGACAGAGAAAGAAAAGAAAAAAACCTTCCTGAAAACAGATGGGAAAGGGAACATAGAAATGTACAGCAACAGTATTTCAAGCATTTGACCAGCCACCACCACGGTCCCTATTTTCACCTGCCTCAGTCACCTGGAACACTACTTCCATCACATCTAGAAAAAACAGACCCTCATTGGAAGAATGCTGAACCAATTTGTCACCGTCTTTCCAGGTTCAAACCACAGTTCCCACGGTGAGGGCGTCCTTCACAGCATACACTCTTCCTCAGCTCTCCCCAGGGCTCCGGGAACAGCCGGCTCTCCAGAGACATCAGCTGCTGTAACTTGGAGAGTCTGGTGACCTGCCTTTTAAAATAGTGGGAGTAACTTCCGTTGCTCCCTCAGCAGTGTTTTTATGGAGCCAAGAGCATGCCAAAACACTGCCCTTGCAGAAAACCGGAGTAACAAAAGAGCAGCTGTACTCAGTTTAAGGCAAGGCTACACTTTCCCACCCCTTATTTAACACTGGCTTATTTCCATCAGCCTTAACAACAATGAATGGCAGAGAAGGGATGTTTTGTGGGGAGTCATAGGCTCACGGTGTTATCTGATTCTGCCTCAACTGGGTCAAACTGACTTCATCCACAACTGCATGGCAGTAAATCTATTGACACAGGAGGCTGGCAACAGACCTCATCACAGGTAAACTACTGAAGCCAAAGGGAGCCTCATTATAGCTGATTTTGTATATGAAAAGCTGCATACAGACTCGGTGCAGCATCAGGAGTAGAGTGGGCCAAGGCATCTGCCAGTGTTGAATTACCCAGAACTGTCTGGCTTTAAGCATGACTGGTTTTTTTAGCTTACATATAGGACTAGGGAGCCATTGAACTCTACTCTGCTGCTTGCTACAGACTTGGTACGCCTCCTAAACATTTTGAAATTTGCAGAAGGAAGGAGACTGAGGAGGGCAGCGCATTAGGGTTGTTCGTTACGTTGGCACTCTCACAGGCTTTCTTTTGAGGAATGTTTTAAAACTAATGCTTGGATCAAATACCCCATCAATAAAAACCTGGATATCCTCCAACAATCCACTTGTTTGGCAAGTTCAAATAAAGTAGGTCTCCCTGTGTTTAAGGTGCAGGTGAAAACTTGAGTGCAGAGAAGGCTGATATTAGAGGGTATGCTCATCTGATAAGCTACGAACTACAGAGGATAAACTAAATAGCATGTGAATAACAAGGTGAGACTAGGGAATATTAGGATCTTGCATGTACCCAAGAATCAACAGGCCAATGATTGGTGAGATTTTACATTTCAGATTCAGAGTAATTAGCGCACTGATATCACTTGGTTCACTAGGAACCCCTCCAAACCAGGGCCAATGCAGGCAGTCACTGCTACAGAGGCACTTAAGTTTACATGGAATAAACAAAACCATGTTTTTCTGTAGACAGAGAAAAGTAAACCACCTGTGTCCATTCAAGATCTTGCAACACTTTCCTTGAGGAAATTAATTTTGACTCCGAACTCTGTTCCACACACGGCATTTTTTGGCAAAGTCCTCCCTATCAGATATTCCAGATGAAGTAATTTTCATCAATTCCTGCATAAATTTTCCTAGTACTGCTAAGCACCAGTGAAACACCTAGTCATCTCTGTCCCAGATGTATCTATATGCCAGTCATATATGGCAAAACATAACTTCTAAAGCACTTCAGAGCTTTTCATACAGGAAGGGTTGTATCAGTTCCAGAGTTTACTCCAGGTACTTTGTTCCCAGCCAAGTAATTAACTGCCAGAAGGTCAGTGGAGTGAGAGCTTGGTTTGGGCTACACGCTCCCTTCAAGATCAAGAACAAAGCCATCAGGGTATTAGGGTCAAGCTGCGATGTTTCACACTTCAAGGATATCCTCTTCCTCTACAGCCCTGACACGTGGAAGGAGAAGAACAGCTGGATCCAAGATAAAGCAAGCTTGTGGTTAGGAGGTTATACTACTGCCTGCAGTCTGGCTAGACTCGGCTTTAACCAGCAAATCGACTGTATTTTTGGACTGGTGAGGAAATGAGGCATTCATGACCTGATTCAGAAACTAAAGCTTTGGACAACATTTCAGATGAACCTGTTAATGAATTAACAGCAAGACCTGTGTTTATGTTTGACTGAATTTCTATGGTTCAGCTTAATGAATACATACACTTGGAAAAGACTTAACCAAGAACAATGTTTTTACTCACTCTGCTTTGAAGCAATTCATAAAATATAAAAATATGTTGCACCAGTTGCAGTTGCTTTAAATGTAGTTTTCCAACAATAAAAAGTCAAGAGCAAGAAAGTGTTAAGGTTATTGCCAGGACATATAATTAAATTTCCTTCCCAAACTTATAACTGCTCTGTGCAGTCAAACCAATATGCCAGACCCAGAACTCCAGCTCCAGCCATCGGAGGTAAGTCCTGTCCCTCCAATGGTATCACGCATCCTTTTCCAAGCAGTTCTATAGAATGACACACAGTCAGACTCATGGACAGCAATGCTGAACAGCCTGAATAACAGAATATCCTAGAAAGGAAAATATGAATGCCTTAAGGCCTATTTTTAATTAATTACCAGATGGAAATGTACCTTTCTTGGAACTTCTGGAATTTTCTTGGAAGAGTCAAGCTTTCCTTGGAACTGGCCTTGTGTGCAAATTGGGACAGATAAAAGCAGGGTTGGTTTTTTTTTTTCTATTAAATAGATCGTGATAAATTCTGATGTGATGCTCAGAAAACATTAACTACATCACCAAGATGATTCCTACAAAAAAATCCAACCAAGTATATGTAGCACACATCAAAACCCTCATATATTATGCAAACATACAAAAGACAGTGTGAATTTACAAATCCCCAGCCTGTGCACAAAGGCATACTTTATATGGATTTATAAGTCATTTAAATAAAGTACGGGACTTAGCCTTATAACTGTCTCTAGATCTTATATAGTTACCAGGCCTCTCTTTAAAATACAGTCTGCCAGAATTCTGTTTGGCCTTTTTGTTTTTTGTCTCTACAAGGGGGATGTGAAAGAGAAAGGCTGACCGTATTTATTCTGGTCTGGGCACCTTGCCAATACTCACAGAGATATTTTAGGTTTTCTGGCTCACAGTGAGTTCCACCCCTTACCTGCCTCCCCATTTAGACTGCTGGAAGAAACCACAGCTACAGAATTACAGCTGTAACACAATCGGAATAGCAGAGAGGGTGAATCATAGCATTAGCCATGTATTATCTACCCTAGTTTCACTCTCCCATCTCCATCACGGATCTTTTATATCAGGCATTTTGCACAGTCCTCTTGTATGTGGTAAGTATACAGCTTGTAAAAGTTGCCTGCAAGGAGAGAAAGCTCTCAGCAGAACGACCACAAGAAACTTAGACGTTTGTCAAATTGAATTATTGCAAAATTGAAAAAAAAGAAAAATCACTGATATTTTGGTATCCATTGATGAAGCATCTACCAGTTCACCATACTTTGCTCATTTATACTTTATACACTCGCTGTCTTCAGGTGGTTCCTTCTCCCATCCCTCTAACCTGCAGCGAGCCATAACGAAATGCTAACATTTTCACCTTGTGCAGAAATAGTGCCTCCAGCTCCAACCCCACTGATGACAACAGTTTCAGTGATGACAGGGAAATATTCCCACTACAGCAAGTAACACCAGAATCACACCCAGCATCTCCATACAGCTGGAAATACTCTTCCAGCAGGTTCAGTCGCTCCCTGCTCTGTGCTGAACAGGTCACTTAAGCCAAAATGATGTTTGTTAAATCCCCTAAAATGCTAATTGTGGGTGTCATCCATGAAACAGAAGGAGCCTTGTGGCTTTATTTTGTGACTGTGGTTGGTTTTAGAAACTGCATCTAGATAGCAGCTAGTGCTTTTGGCTGGGGTGATACTACTAAGGATACTACTATTTGCATAGTA
The DNA here is from genome assembly GCF_000690775.1 of Eurypyga helias. NCBI lineage: Eukaryota > Metazoa > Chordata > Aves > Eurypygiformes > Eurypygidae > Eurypyga > Eurypyga helias. The sequence goes on along the minus strand of NW_010244990.1, from coordinate 14,477 downwards.
GGAGGTTACAGTGGCTTTCGGAAATCAGAGGATTATAAAAATAGGAACACTTAATAAAGAGAAATCTGATGTGAAAACTGGAAGACTGGGAAGAAGACCGAGAAACGAAGATCTTTTGGCAACATGCTCAAAATCAGCCTTAGTCAGCAAAGATGTTTAGGAGATTGCTGTGAAATTAAGTTTCCAGCCCAGTGCCAGGAATTTGGATTTCCACACTACAGTGATAAATATCTTCTGTGGTAATTGCTAGAAGGTCAATCAAGCCTGTCAAAATGGAAGTGCCACAATGGACTGTTGTGAGGAATTTTGTGTGATGAACTTAAATTGCACTCTGAGCAAAAATCAGTCTTCAGGGCTGACCTCGTGATAACTTTCACAGCACTGAATTTACATAGCTTGAACTAAAAAAGGATAAATCCTTGGATAAACCATCCTATCTTTCTGCATTCTCAATTTTCTTCAATGCTATCAGCAATTATATTTCTACCAGTAAAAAGTTTTCCATCTTCCTTAACCCTATTACCATTTTCCATTTAAAACACACTCTGGCATAATCAGACTGCTTTTCAAGATCAATCAGCCCTGGTAGGAACAAGTATCTGTCTTGGAGAAAAAACAATTGCCTTGGCATAATCAAGTTACTAATGATAGGTCCATTATATAATCAACAAATTGGCGTTTCTGCTGGCTATTCCCTTTCCTCTTGCCCCCATAATAGTGCTCGGTTCAGTTAGACATTTGCAATTCGTTTAGTAAATGGATAAAGTAAGCGTTTGGATTTTTACCAACTGTGTTGCATCATGCTGATTACTAATTGCAGCTGTTGCATTTCACTGCAGAAATACCTCCTTTTCAGCGTAAGTATGATGATCTTTTGGCACAGATGAACATGCAAGTGCCCTGTGTATCACTTGTGGTTTCTGTTTCCTTGATATAAAGTCTCCTAATCCCCACAGGATGATGAATCCCAGCATGGGCTGGTAGCTTCCCTGTGTAGCTAAAGTTCCACTGTGTAATAAAGTACAAATCTACTCATTTTACTTTATGAATCTCACTAACTTTGCTAACTTCACTTTCAACTGTTCATAATTTCATATAGCTCCTATGCTAACAGATGTTCCATTTTCAGGCTCATCCTATCAAATGGTCATCCCTTCATCACTGGCTTTTCCTGATTTTTTTCAGAGTTTAAGCAAAATACAGTGTAGATTTTTCAGCACAACAGTTCTTCAGAGGAAATTCAGTTTTTCATTATGAATAAAAAACCCTGAATATGTAATCTTATTTTATTTATTCTATATAATTGATCTTCAAAGCACTTCAGCCTGCTTTGGGTTAGAGGACACAGTATAGAAGAGAGTCACTTAGAATATATAATCAGCAGAATATATTTTGCAATGCCACTATCATGTTACATTCATAATTAATTCATTAAATTTTCCCATTCCCAGTATTTCGGCAATGCCAGATAACTAGACTCAAACACTTAGAGATAATTTCAAGCTAGCTCAGCAGTAAATTGCCACTACCTGTTACAATTCATGGCTGCTGAAGCCCACATCCCTAAATAGCCAGGAATCCCTCTATAGATAAATGAATTTTAAAAAGAAACCTGAACTAATCTGGCAGGGGCAGACTAAATTAGAGGATTCCTGTTGTGGGAGTTCTCCTGTGCAACATGTACATTCCCAATGAGCAAGCCCAGGCATATTTGTTTTTATACAGTTGTTTCCACACCAAGACACATTTCCATTCCCCCCCTCCCTCCTTCTGCTTTTGTATTCCATCGTCCACATCAACAATTAGTGGAAGTGCCTGGCTGTGCCTGTTCACATTGTTCCCAGACTTTTCTCTCCCCCAGTGAGCTCTGAAGACCATGCATTATTTGACATGACACGACTTGGAGGCCTTCTACAGACACAGCATATGCAGACAAGAAGAGAGAGACAAAGGTTAGTCCCCGTTACAACTATCTGGGCCAGTAGGACTCAAATGAATGTGCATTAATCTCCTAGCACAATACCCCAGGTGACTGGACTTTAAATTATTTAAATGAAAAAAACCCAAGCCCCACCAGATATAAAAACAGCCTAAAGGTCAAGATACGAAGTCAGCTAGTTGTTCTATTTGTGACATTAAAAGACAGGATATGAAATCAAAAATATTCTTACTACAGCTAGAAACTAAATCCAGATGTTTTAACATCAGGCAGAAGCATATTCATAACGTGTTTTTTTCTGAAATAACTAAATATCTATTGCATTTTCCATCACAGTTCATTTCTCTGCGACCTGAGCAGTTTGCCAGCTTGTCCACGCACACTGAATGCATTCAGCTTATAGTAAACAGCTGCACACAGGGCAGTTCCCTTCGCACACGCCGGGGCTGCACTTGTGTCCGTACATGGTTTCTACATTAACCTAGTCAAGTGCACAGAACATTCAAGACCATCAAACAGAGTCAAAGTTACCTATTGCTCTCTGAAAATGAAGTCTTGGAAAGATCTTCTCTGAAAACGGATGTTTCCTTGGAGCGCACACGTAACATTTCCTCTCATTTTGTTGCTAAAATCCAGGGAAATTAGTTTCTGCCATTACTCCAGGAGAAGGTGATCCCCAGACACATGACCCCAGATGTTCAGCCTGTGCGTTCCCACTCTCATCACTGAAGTTTGTATACTGATCACTGCCACGGATACTACCAGCTTTCGTTTTTACCTGTGTGCCTCTCCCTCAGCTACTCAGCCCGAATACAGTCAAGGCTAAAAGCTTGCTTTACAACCTGTAGGTGTGAAGAAATTTCAAAGACTAAAGCTGGTTACCCCCTCAGCTTCTCACAACCTGTGGAGCTCCCCCGTGTCCTCCCATCTCTCTCCAGTGACCTCAACAAGCAGCAGCCCACAAAGCAATACTGGCACTGGCTTGCGGAACTCCAGATACCTTTAAACCCAAATACCCTCAGCTTCATAAACATGCTGACATAAAGCACACACAGATTATGGCAGTGACATATATTTTTCCTTTTAAAACATTTACGTTTGAAAGTAAATCTGAAATAACCACCCACAGCGAGTCTAAACACATACTGCCTACGGCAGTTTGCGAAACTTCAGAAGTTCACACAGGTAAAAAAATATAGAACCAAAAAAGCCTCTCAAAGTTTAAATGACTGCAGCTTTTTCTCCAGTTATGTTGAAAAGTTGAAGGGAACAGAAAAGGAATTTCTTTCTGAAGTCTTTATCATCCGTAACACTCGGGCACTCATAAGGTCGTGCATAGACTGTCGTGTGTCACGGGGATCGCGCCTTGCTCGGTGTCAGTATGAGTTTCAGTCTTTATCATCAAGAGAACAGCTGCTATTTATCTCTTCCCAAACGACTTCCTAGTATTACTTTCAATCTCTGTTCCATAAAAAGCAAGTTTCTGACTGGGTTTTGGGGGGGATTTTTTCCATTTTAGCTATCAGGTGCAAGAGAATGTTATTGGGAGTGGAAAAGTAGGGAAATAAGCTTCTGTTTTGTAATACAGGTATGAATAGCAGGGGGAGAAGAATGGCATCTTGAAAACTTGAAAGATGTAAAGCTCGATTTTCAAATGTATTTAAGGACATCCTGATGCAAGTGGACTAGTGGCATTTTCAAATCCTGCAAAGGGACCTCACGTGCCTACATGCTTTGGAAAATCCCACCTCTCTGAACTACTAGGCTTTCTTAGCACCATTTTTTTTCCCCTCAAGGATTAATCTTGTGAATGTAATTTCAAGTAAACGAGTCATCTGTTGTTCTCAGATTCCTGGATCTCAGATTATACAGATGGACATCAAAAGTGAATGAGTTTCCAAGGCTTACCAAGTTACCACTCACTTGTTTTATCTGACAACATACACCGTGGCCATAAAGCATGTTGGCTAACGAAGGTGGCATGGCAAGGCAATGTGTTTTATTCAGCACTGCGGTGGGATGGGAGGATGCACATAGTCTGCTGATCAAGCCAGCTGGTGAACGGCAGCTCACTTTGCCTTGGCAACTACTAGTTGAGGTCCACCAGGACAGCTGATGAGTACTGGGTGAAAAACACTTTCTTCTTACTTTTGTACATGGTTAAGTAAGGCATGCTTCCTCTTTTACTGACTTCAGTGTTTTACAGCTGAAAAATCAGAAGAGTTCATTTAACAGCAACTTTCGCATGCCAACTGATGATGCCTCCACAGGTCTGCCACAGTGACAGGGGCCAGAACTCTAAGTACACAGTACAGAAGAAAGAACTGAAGTAATTGCAGTTTTTGAATTGCCAGTATTACTTTATAAAGAAAAATGCTGGCATGTATCCTCCTGCCTCTGCATAGCTTAGAGCATGTACAGTCATTCTCAAAAACATAAAATATATGAGGCAAATGTATGATTAATTGTCACCCAACTAAAAGAGGTCTATTATATTAGTATTTACCTTTAACATCAACTAGCTAATTAAAAGGGCAAAGAGAACTGATGAATAACATCTTCTACCTCCCATTCACTTCAGACTATAAATCTTATGTTTATGAATAACGTTGGCTCAACTTTTCAAATAGAGGAAGCTCTTAATTTTCCCATAAAAATGCAGACCTGATCTAGCATTAGTGGAAGGAGGATCCAAGAAGAACAGTGTCGAGACGATGCTGGTATGGTCTCTCCTGCCCGAGCTGGCATCAGTACTGGGGAATGCCCTGCTCCAGCAACTGGAAGGACAAGTCAGTGGAGTGCAGGAATGGAGACAGGATGCCTGCAAACTCTTTGGAGGGTGCTGTAGGTTGAACACGGCTGGTAAAGTGCTGTTTTGGATGTCCCCAGACCCATCTGCTTTAGTTTATAGGTGACTACATGCTAAATGGCTGCAGATGCCTCGTTTCAAGAACTCTACAACTGATGTGCCACCAGCTATTCAGGACAAAGAAGACTAATGTTTCACAACTTTCACAACCACGTGAACAACATGGAGGGTGCAATAATTAGGGACACTCATTGAAGCACCACTTCTGATGCTGGAAGTTAATATAGTCTCCTCTAACTTATCTAATATCCTCAACTCTTGGTATTCCTGATGACACTGCCAAAAGAGTCCTAACAGTGTTATTTTGGTCATGTGGCCCTTAAAGGTGTAATTGTTAACAAGTGTTTTTACAGAATCATGAAATAGTTGAGGTTGGCAGAGACCTCCGCTGTGTTATGTCTCCTAACAGTGGAGACCTTATAGCACCTTCCAGTACCTGAAGGGGCTACAAGGAAGCTGGGGGGGACTTTTTACAAGGGCCTGGAGTGACAGGACAAGGGGTAACGAGTTTAAACTGAGAGTGGGGAGGTTTAGACTGGATATCAGGAAGAAGTTCTTCCCAGAGAGGATGGTGAAGCACTGGAACAGGTTGCCCAGAGAAGCTGTGGATGCCCCATCCCTGGAAGTGTTCAAGGCCAGGCTGGATGAGGCTTGGAGCAACCTGGTCTAGTGGAAGGTGTCCCTGCCCATGGCAGGGGGGTTGGAAGGAGATGGTCTTTAAGGTCCCTTCCAACCCAAACCATTCTGTGATTCTATGGTTTTAGGACACAGCATGACTGTCTGTAGACACAAGACTGGAATCCTGTCACTTCACACATATTTTCAAAAAGCAGAAGGAAAAATACTTTACATCACCGCTGACTTAGGTTGAGCTTGTACATGGATCCTTATGGGACAATTACCATAGGAAGACGGTAGGGCTGATGGTGAAGTGAAGTAGGTTTCAAGACTTCATGAGTCAAACTGTCACACTCCTATACAACATGGGGCAAGTTGCTTAAACTCCAACCATCTACTTAAGTATCAGTACTGCACAGACAACGCCACTGTGTCTCACCTGCCTCCAGCCTGTAACATCTATCAAGGCTTCAAATTCTTCAGAGTTCGTCTTTAGTAACCTGTATCCTTATGCATGCGAAGACATCTAGCTCAGCACCGTTCAGTCATGGATGGAAAGAACATCCCGTAAGATGTTTCAGTGTTTACATGTGGCACACTGACACTTTAAACGTTTATTCTTTGTGGACTTCAAGCTTCAGCCATTCAGCAATGCAAAGCTTTTACAGCAAGGACTCTCCTCTGCCCAACCTCAGGCAGTACAGCAGATAGTGGTGAATCAGACAGCTAGGTGGTGATTTAGTGCTCTTATCCCTCAACTGTCTTTCCTCATGCCTCTTGGTTTAGATCACACCTCCAACACAGAAGTCATGATTAATACGCAGTAACAGCAAATCCCCCTCTAATTAATTTACGGAAAAGGAATGACAAGGCATGATGCAAACCACATTCCAGAAGATGCAATGCTCTACTGAGAAGCTGGCAAACTCCTAAACATATTGTGATAACACTGACTAAGCACCTTTTTTTACCTCTTCCTTACAGTCCCTTTCTTCTACAAGCCTTGTTGGAACTATTTTGTCTCAGTTTCAACTCGTATCTCTGAGCATGCTTTTCCCAGAAGTGTCTACGCTACATGGCCAAATTCAGTTTCACACCCCCTATGCTTTTGGGACAAGATCCAACAAACTGTGGAGTTAAATTCAGTGTGCTTGTGTAGTGGCTGAGCAACATTTAGCGTTGAGCTTTCACTTATCGAAATGCATTCCTCCAGAGCAATGAAGTTGTGCAGTCTCCATCCTTGGAGATACTCAAAATCTGAAGGGACACAGTCCTGAGCAACCTGACCTAGCTGACCTCAGAGTCAGCAGAGGGATTTGACTAGACAATTTCTAGAGGTCTCTGCCAACCTCAACTTTTCCATGATTCTGTAAAACACTTGTTAGCAATGACACCTTTTAAGGGCCACATCACCAAAAGCAAGACAGCACAGGCTTAGCAAACACATTAAATGCACAACTATTTAAAGGCATAGAACAGTCCTGAATCTGTGGAAACTTGTCAAAGATTATGGCTAGATAGCAAAAATAGAGTCATGGTGACACTCTTCAGGATTCTGTGCATAATTCCAAGTGTCTTTCCCAATTTCCATGTAGAGACCATTCAAAATAAGTGGCGTGGAGGTAATAATCCATTTCTTCCACTAGAGAGGCTATAGGCAATGCTAAAGGCACCTGTTTACTCCATCACATTCTTACAATGACACCTTTTCTATGGAGAGCTTGTCTTCATTGAAATGTTTCTTCATGCTTGGATTCAAATTTTACCCCTAATCCAGCTCACCAAGCTAATTTCACTCTAATTTCAAGGAAAACATGTTTCCAAACTTTTCTGAAGGAATGAACAGGTGCATAGCTTCCATAAACCAGACCTGAACTTCAGTCATTCAAAAAAGCCCACTGGTAAGTCTACAGCTGAGCAGGAAAAGCCTGTGTTTTGTAGTGCTGTAAGCCAGCACTCTAACCACCCAGATAACTTTTCTTTCTTCAGCTTGCAGAAGCACAGTATTTTCTTATTTTCATTGTTCCAGCAGCATTACCAACACGAAATGACTGAAAATTGCACAATGCCTGTTGTGAATAAATGATGATAAAGGCTTCATAACATGGCAGATAATGCTTATAATGTACACACTTCCTCCTAATGAAACTCCAAATCTACGTCTGTGTTCTCCAGCAGCTTAAAAAAGGCATATAACTATCACTCTGATCGCAAAAATAGATTAAGTCTTCAGCTTATGACACAGGTTCTGTTTTTGGAGCAGAAGGTCACAGGCACCCTTCGCAATAATGACCATAAGGTCTGAACAAACACAGTGTGTGATATAAATGACAACCGTGAAACACATACTGCAATGCATTTGCTATGCATCCCACTAAGTCAGGCTTACATAATGTAATTTACTGTCATGCTAAATTACATGAAAATTTAAAGGCTGCTATATACCATTCAATGAAACCTCAATGTCAGAAACCGAAGTACCATGTTATGTTTTGGTTCTCTACCATGTAAATAATGCTTTCATGCTTTAAAGATTTCATATGCAGTTATATGCAAGCAATTTAAGAGAGACAGTATTACAGAACCAAACATAATCTGAAACATTATATTCCAGTTTCTACAACTACCTAAGGAATAAACATAAAAATCGTTCTGCAGCAGAAATTGTCATATACAGCATTGTTTTGACCCAATGCTAGTACCAGAAATAATTCAGGAGTAGCATAGCACTACATCACCAAACCACCAATAAACTTTTATATTTACTGATAGCATCTTATATTATATACATAAGTTCTTTCCAAGAGAAAAGACATACTTCACTTAAGATACAGTCAAGCTGCTTTTTCTTTTTGTCTTTGAAGACATGTATAACTCTCCCTGTTTGTTCAGCCATAGGTCTTTCTCAAGTGTGTCTACAGTGCAAACAATAGTAGAAAAGTGAGAGAGCAGTCCGCTGCAACCAGATTAGGCCCTGAAAGTGGGCTGTCAAAGCCTGATGATCAGTCTAGTGTAGTCCACAGAAGAGCTATTCCTATGACAGACAGACATATTCTGTGACATCTCCTGTCTGCTACTGGTGTCTTGCTTAATGCTTCATTTCTCTTGCAACCAACTCTGCTCTTTCATTATTCCCTATGCATGGGATGCCTTCTGATATCACTTCAGCTCTTCTTCAAAGACAGAAGAATTATATGTGGTACTTCACTCGACATAGATGTCCATAATTCAGTCTACCAACAGCCATGCTGACACAGTTTTGGCTCCTGTCTACTCCTATTAGCCCTGCCAAGCCAGCACACAGGCACACCAACCTACTTCTATGACTGTCCATACATGGTCAACAAAATGATTGTTGAATCCTGTCTTTAGGGTCAAATTCTGCTTTCGGTCACATCTGAGCAGCTCCCCTGAATGCAGTGTGGTGCCCAGGTGAAATTGGGTGTCAGTTGAACCTTGCACATCTGTGAACAGGCACCAGAATCTCCCAAGAGGAGATCACCACATTCCACTTCACTCCCGATCCCTCTAGGAACATGACACTTCCTTCTGTTTCAGTAATTCCTAATACAAGCACGGTGTGAGTAACCTTCCCTGAGGCCAAAAGTCTCACCACCCACATTTCTGTGAGGTTCCTTACACATTCATGACTTACTCCTCTACAGAAATTCACATTCCTCAGAGCCCACAATCCTCACGAGCTCATAAATAAATGAGGGTGGATGAGACATTTAGGAGCAGAATCTCCTACCAGAAAAAGTGATGTTTCAAGGAAGCAGTACTTTTCAATAAGCTGATGATCAGTTTGTCTTATGCTTTAAAACCAAAAAGACTAAGAGCTTCTTTAATTACAGTGGCAGCTATTATGACTGCAAACACGAATCCTTTCTTTTCCCCTTCAGCTAAATTTAAAGTGCAATCTCAACACTCCTGAGCAAATACTTCTTCCCTTTCAGATCCTTAATGTATCAGCCCTTCAGAGCGGAATCCAAATTTAAACTTCAAGACCACAGAGGCTCAGGACAACTCAGATTCTGCCCTATGAGAGCAAGGGGGAGGACAGTTGTAGATTTAATTTTAGGGAAACATTTCTGTCTTCTCTGTTTCCTTCTCCCCCACTTCCTTTTCCCAAGAAAACGAACATTTTTCTCATTCCTAGATCACATTGGAAGCTGATTCCGTCATCACCTTTTAAAGAACTGACCAGCTTATTCCTCTTCTGCAGCTTCCTGCACCTAGACTGAAGGGCTGTTCTCACCAGCCCAACCACTAATTACCAGGAGACAAGAAGCAACGTGCAAAACTGTGACAGAACAAAATCATTTCACAGTGATTTATTAGGCACGCAGACATTAATGACTTTGCAAGTGTGGAAAGCAGGATGGAGGGGCAGAGCCCGAGCCAGCACCAGCTGTCAGAACAACATCGTCATCTATCGGGTTAGAAATATTTACGCATCTGATGTTTCAGCCTGGCATCCCCATGTGATGACAAGCCTGGAAACAGCAATAAATTTGCACATTGAGGAGTCTGTCAACCTCTGTGATTTTGAACAAAGAAATGGGAGGAAGTGTGCAGAGATGTTTGTTTGTGTGGCATTGAAAATAAAGGACCATGATCTCCAAGAGCATCCTTTGAGCACATCCACTCTGCTGTCAGGGCTGAAGTACCAGAGGCAGCAGCCACTTCACTGAACGATGGTTTTATATTCATATGCAGTTGTTATATTTGTCCTTACTGTGAAAAAATTTCTTTCTTGTTTTGAATAAAAAGTCATCTTGTAACATATTTGGGAAAAATCCAGGGAGGTGCCAAGGTTCTGCAATTTCTGCCTGCTGTGAGCAGCAGGTGCTTGGCACTTGCCATGGTGAAGCTTTGAGACAGGTTCTGCCCTCAGCTGCACTAGTGTAAACAGAACATAACTTTGCTGGCACTGACTGAATTCTCCCAGATGAAATTCGGAGACAGCAAGAGCAGAATCTTTCTGGTTGTTTTTTTTTTTTTTTCAGCAACAAGGGATTAGATGGCAACATTAACGTTAGAAGAGATCGATTTTGCAAGACGACAAAAGAACATACTGATCTCACTGCTGTGAGCTCCTATTCAGCAGACAATTGCGTCCCATCCTAGAATAGAGTTTTTGAAATGTTCAAAGCAATGTGCATGCATTAACTCCTAATGGCTTAAAAAGGGATTCTATAACGCTAATGCCTTCATATTACAGATGTGATGCATCTAGAGAGCAAAAGTTTCTATTCCAATTGGTAGCAGCTTTCAATATTATTTGGACCAGAAATTTCCACTTAGGCATCCCCAATTTCAAGACTTCAGAACATGCTGCTGGAAAAGACAGAGGTTTATATGACCTCTACTTTACAAAGACTCCTGTGATTATATTACGGTCCATCTAAATTACCAGTTTTTAGTCATTTGTGTATTTGCAAGGAAAACAACAAGCAAAACAAAAAGTTGTTCACTCAGTCCAGCAATTTAGCAAATAATTCCCTGCCATACTAAGAGAATACAGTGGCCCCCACTTTACTCTTGGCTACTGAACGACAAGTTGAGGGCAGCTAGGAAACCCAACTGGTAGGAACTTAGTGGCCTACCACTATTCCCAGACGCAAGGGGTGGGCACCACCCACTTGTGCCAATGGAGACCGAGCACAGAAAGAAGGTGAAGATAGAGCACTCCCAGACTTTTTGTATCATGTCTTGTTCTTGCTTGAGGAAGATGTACCTGAGAAATGCCCTGGAGTGTTGCAGGACACAAAACCAGCTTTCTTAAATCGATCCATGTTTTCCCACAGTCACAGGCAAACCCCAAAATTAAAAATACGTAGGTGAGGGAAGAAGAGCATACAAATTTCTTCTCAGACATGCCTATTATTCCACAACCTTCTAACTTGTATTTTGCATTATTCACCTTTTTCTTCCCCACAATATTTGTTATTACTTTCTCAGTCGGCATTTCTCTGCGACTAATAAATATCTTTTAGGATAGCCTGCATCACAACAGCACCTTTCTGACCCACTGCTTTCTCTTTCAGAATCAACTCCTCTCTCCCCTCCTACTCAGACCTTGCTAGTCCTTCTCTTGTTCCTAATTTGAAGATCTCAATGAGCAAGAATTACATGTCTCAGCAATAAACATGATCTCACAGCAAAACAAAGAAGAGGATGAACAAAATAAAAATTACTGTCTGGTGAAAGCTCCTTTGACAACTACAGCTACACTGACAGGCGCCACTGAAATAATAGGAACGATGCTTCAAAACAACAGCCAAGAAAACGTTATGAAAGAGAAAAAAAAACAGTCTAAATGGATCTTTTCAAATGCAGATTCCACTATCAAATGAGGAGAATGAGAAAAATGTTCTTTCTTATAGTACAGTCATATTTAAAATCTGCCAGATCACAGAAACCACCAAAAAGGTGAGTACAACCTGAAAGACCCTGGGCCCAATAGTCAATTTCAGGAACACTAGAATGATGCAGAATGGAACAGATGGATCATACTTTGAGGATGGAGAGGAGGGATGGAAGGTGTTATCTCATTACCTGATGCTGAATTGCTTCCAACTGGGTGAACAATAAAACTCATGTTGACTTCAGTGCAGTATCAGGCCTTTGCAGGCTTGTCTCTGAGTAACTATCACTACCTTGGTGACAAACTGCATAGCAGAGAAGCCAAGAGATTAATGAACATGAAAAATAAAGGCCCACTGCAAATGATGTTCCATCCAAGACAGAACTAAGGCAACTCTCATGAAGAAAGGTTGTCTGTGGGCTTAGGGAGACAATTAGGAAGAAACATGAACCTTCCTCTGTCAATAATGCTTAAGTGCGAACAAATTACTTGGGCACTTTTTCGACCTTAGCTTCACAACCATAAAATGGGGAAAATTGCTGTAAGTGCTGGTGTGATCAGAGTTATCTGGTGGCCGGGAGGTATTTCAAAAGCACTAGGTGGATCCTGTAAAATCCTGCAGCAACTGCAGTATCTCCCAAACTATCTATGGCTTTTCAACAGGCAGAAAACGTAGCTTCTGGGAGCAGCGGTGGAGACCCAGCTGCACAGAAGTTCCTGGGTAAACTGAGTCAGAAGTGGGGGGCTGGAAAGAAACAGCAGAGACAGTGCAGCAGGCAGGCTGGAAAGGAATAGGGTGCAAAGGCTGAGTGGTGCTTTAGTGCAGTACATTTTATTTTCTTGGTATTTTACCTATTATGAAATACTACTGGTAACATGGCAAAGATTATTGCCTAAAAACTCCAGTCAGAAATGCACAGGCAACACCCATGTTAGCAGAAACAGACCCTTTTCTCCTACTATTGAATGCACTCAGAGCCCCAGAAGTTTGGCTTAGGCTCCTGGGCTTGCATTCCTCTCCAGAGAAAAAATGAAATCTGCAGAAGAGCCATGTATTTCTCCTCCATTTTATTCCACACACTCAAGACACCTAATAAATTTCCTTAGACTTCTTATTCTTCCCTAAAACAAAGGAAAAACTTGGAACCAGAAATACCTTTTTGCTCCCTGATGGTCTGGCAGAGATGTGTAGGACTGTTTCCCACTTAATGAGATTTTAAAAAAATACTACTAATAATAAAACCCCCACAACAACAAACCAAACACCAGATTGCACAGAAAAAGATACAGGGACTCCACAATTCCTTGCCAGAAGCACTGAAACCAAAACCACACTGGCACTCGGAATAAAATCGATAAGAACATCCTAATAGTAAAGAAAAACAAGTATCAAAAGTTTTGAAAGGTATGTAAACTCTCAAAACAGAGACAGACTTTTAAGTACTCTCTGAGAAAAGAGAAATTTGTGATCTGACATTATTCTGTACCTATATACTATAGTTTCTTGCATGTTTCTTCATAGCGAGAACACACAAAACAGAGGCAGCGAACAGACTGCATGGCTCGCTAGTCTGTTCCACCATGGCAATACAACAGTTCCTGCGCTTTCGGCAATAAACAGACTGCTTGTGTCCGAACCTGAGCCAGCTCTGGGTTCCCCAGCCTCGAGAAATTCAGATGCGCATTAGTCCTGAGAGAGGGAAGGGTCAGATTAAGCACCCCGATTCAGCCGCAAGGCACGGACAGTTCCCAGAACCAAGCCGGGGGATGTCGAGACCAGCTCTCGGGGCAAACACCTTTCGCTAAGCCCTACTACAAGTCTGCGTGTGGACTGGGTGAGACATCCTGAACCAAACCCACAGCAGGGGAGCAGCGGTGCAGCCCGAGTTATCCCCGCTCCTCCCTGCCATGGGCACTAAACTCCCACGGGGGGAAAGACTAGGGGAGCCCCCCACGCCCCAACCCACCCCAGGTGTGCAGGACTCGCTTGTAGCACGGGCTGCAGCCCCAGCCCAGCATCCCCAAACTCCAGACCTCAGCAGCAGGAAACAGCTCTCTGCCTCTCGCTGCGCTACGTGTCAGAGAAAAACATGCCAAAGCCACGCCAGCTGCCGAAGGGGAGGAAGAGCAAGGAGCCACTTACAGGGATGTGCACTCGCAGCATGAGTTTCTTCTGGCTGGAGCTTTTCCTGCTACTGCTGCTGGAGGCATCCTTCTTCTTGTCCATGGCAGTGCTTCCCATCCCTTCCCTCAGGCGTGGTGCTGAGCGATAGATCTGGAGAGGAAGGCTCCTCTTCCACGTTTCCACACTGTCCCACAGGCTGCAGTT
>NW_010244990.1:0-303 GCF_000690775.1 Eurypyga helias | reverse complement strand
AAGCCGAGGGAAGGGGTGGAGTTTGCTCCGGCCTTAAATCCCAGCAGCGAGGTGTCAGAGGGACCTTCTCAAGAGCATGAGATGCCCTTACAAACGCTGCTCGCTTTCTCACTCTTCCGCCCTTTCAAAAATATCCGGAGCATCCTGGGGGGTAAGAAAGTTTCCTTCCCCTCGCCCAGCCCAGCCGTGCTCTCCTCGAAAGAGAGGAGAGAAAAACAAAAAGCAACGCCCAAAACACCCGAACGCCACGAAAGCCCGAAAAGGGGAAGGCGCTCGGGCAGAGCTCCCGGCAGAGCGGCGGGT
>NW_010244989.1:30778-35041 GCF_000690775.1 Eurypyga helias | reverse complement strand
GGGTGGGGAGGACCCTCAGCCAGAACTCCTGGGTTCCCACACAACCTGTTTGTACTGGGGGTGGGGGGGCTCTCACCTGTGACCTGGGCCTCCGTGGTGAGATGCTTGGGCTCCTCTGTCCAGGGGGTGGCATGGACGGCCACGCTCCAGTCACTCCACGTGCCGATGTCGTTGTCTTTGGCCGCCACTTGGATGATGTACTCCTTGCCAGCGTAGGCGTCCGTGATGGTGTGTGATGTCCCGTCCGACAGCTCGACCTGGGGACAGCAGTGGGGAGGGAAGGGTGGTCGGAGGAAACCCTGGCACCGGGAGATGTGAGTTGATCGGGGCGTTTAGCTGGGCTATAGAGTGGTAACGAGACTTTTGCTGCACTGCGGGAAGTGCTATGGGGTTTTGGGCAGAAGCAGGAGCCCAGGACAGGGATGCAGGAGCAGAATGCTCCAGCTGCAGCTAAGCCAGAGGTCTGGTAACACCCCATCCCATCCCAAAATTACAGTGCTGGAGCGGAGCAGCTTCCTCTAGAGGTCACCAGAAACTAGGAGATGTGTGGGCAGACTCAGCTCGGGATGTCAGGGCGGCTGGGAGCCGGACATCCAGGACAGCTCCTGGCTGGAAGTACACCTCTCTGGGCATCGCTGCCAGTGCTGAGTGGAGGCTTCTCCCACTACCACACCTCTGGCAACCCTGCTCCTGTGCCTGCTGGTGTCCCACTGGATTGGCTTGCATCCCTCTGTCTGGGCCCTTGGACAGGGATCAAGCTCTGTCCAGCTGTCTTTCCTAGAAAAAATTTCCCCCTGTCCTGTTGTGACTGCTGCCTGGGGCACGGGCACTCCTGTCCCCTCCTGGGGATGTAACTGCTTGTGCCATGACTCGACCCCACACCTTCCGGGGATCTCTGATGCACGTGGAGCTTGGCTGAAGGACAGGGGGGTGCAGGTGCTCAGCAGAAATGCACCCCCATTGCACGGCCACCAGCGAGCAAACACGCCTGGCTGACTCAGGGAGAGGGCTCAGCATCCAAGTGACCGTCCAGGGATGGAGCTAGGCTTGGCCTCAGGGTACTGAGGGCACGGAACGGACCAGGGCAGGAGCATCCCGCAGAGGCTGTCTAGAAGATGGCTTTCCATCCAGCCTCTGAGACTGAGGACCAACATGTTGCCAGCTTCATTGCTCCCCTGTGCTGTCTGTGCATGGCACTGGGGGGTGACACAAGGCCCATTGTCCTTCCTCTGTCCTGGCTGACACAAACCACCTTCCCTCCAGACATGTTGACAACAGAGATGCTGGGGGATGAGGGACAGTGTGGGTCTGATGCAGGCCACCCGCGAGTGCCGGTGCCTAGTCAGGGGCTCATGCTAGAGCAGAACAAGCCCACCTTCATGGTTGGGTGGAACTTCATGGCATAACCCACATGGGGTCCTCCACGTCTCCCCTGCCACCCAGGAGAAGGTCAGGCACAGGATCCCACTGCCTCAGGGAGCACCAACATCTGTGTTTTATTAAGAGCCCAGTTAAACCACAGGAACAAGATAGAGCTGAGAACTTCTGCCTGGTCCTCGATCACATCCCAAAGCCCAAAGAGAGACAAGCTGCACCGTTGGGTTGCTCAGAGGTACCTGGACCATCGGACCTGAGGGTTGAGGCTGCCCAGGCACTGCAGCTTTACACACACTGGGATGGTGTGTAGGCCAAGGACATGTGTGATGGCTGAGCCAGAGGCCAGCATCATTATTATCATCACCCCGCTGCTTGCAGGAGTACCTGAAAAGCAGGAACCCACCTCGAGAAAGACCCAGCCCTTTTCCAGTACCCCCAGTACAGCACATGCAACACCTCAGCACCAATTTAGTCCCTTAAGCATACACACTGCAGCCCCATCCCCCCACCCCCCCAACTCCGTCCTTTTACAGCCACCCTGGGAATCCCTACCAGGGACTCCAGCACTTCAGCTTTCTTGCTCCAGGTGAGAGCCTTTCCTTCCTTATTTCTTCTCCCAGGGCTGCATCCATCCTGTTGCCTGGCATTGCAGGGCCATCAGGCTCTGCACTCCTAGTCACTCACACCACCTGTCCTGAGACCACAGGAGCACCACACCTGGAGTGGCCTGCCACTGGGGAGCAAAGCCCCTCCTGCCACCCACGAGGTTTGGAAGCTGCTACCAAACCTCAGCAGGGGAGCAGGGCAGAGAAAGGCATGTGTCCATCTCATCGTTGCAGATTTTGGGACTGGATGGGGTGAGTTGTGCCTCTCCTCACACCACTGACTCGGCACTGACACCCACCGTGCTAGTGGGATGCAAACAGGGGATGCTGTGGTTTCAAGTGCGAAGCTGAGATGTGCCTAAGACCCAAACCACCATCAGTCAAAGCACTGGAACAACTGGTGGCCAAGTCCATCCCTCCCATCCAGGGGACAGTTTCCTACTGTGCCATGGGTCTTACCACTGGGTTTGACCCATTGGCATGGGGGTAGCTGCTCAGAGTGCCCAGCAAGGGGCTCCGAGGTCAGAGCCTGGCTGGCAGGAGCCTGGCCCAGGGGGCAGATGAACCTGGTGACCTTAGTGGGGGTCTGTCCAGGGTCTCCCTGAGCTTCCAGCATGCCAAAGAGGCTGAAAACCAGCCCTGGGGTCACAGTTCCTGCCTCTTGCCCAGATAACAGTATCAGGCTTAGAGCAGTTGTCCTTAGCAGCTCGCAGGTCCCCACAGAGTCTACACCAGGGTGGTGGCTGCTCCCAACCTGGCACAGCCCTTCCTGCAGGAAAAGGGTTTTGGACCATTTCACAGAATCACAGCATAGGTGAAAACTGAAATCCTGTGAGGTCTGGGCAGAAAGGAGACTGGGGACACAAAGATGAGAAGGATGCCGGTCCCTTCTGCAGGACATGGCTGTGCATCCTCCAACTCACAGTGGGTCTTGTCTAAGACCCATCCCACCAACCCCACCAGGCTGCAGACCTCCTCAGCCCAGGACCAAAATCCAACCTCGATCAGGGTCCTTCAGAGATGACAGGTTCTTGGCACCCACCACTGCACCCAGCAGAGCTGAGGAGACAACTTCTGCACCTTTTTCTCGTAGGGACATACTTTCATGGCCCAGACACCCAGGGAGGGGTAGGCAGGACAGGAGACCCACCAAGCTGTGAATCACCTGGCCCGTGCAAAACGCTGTGCTTGGCAGGACGTGTCCCCGCATGTCCACTCGCGGCACAATGAGGTTGTCCCTGTCACCCAGACCCTGCAATTCATGTCTGTACCACTGGTCCGGGACACTGCGCACAGGCGTGCTGCTCGCAGGCCCAGCGGGATGGGATGCACGTGCAGCACCATGCATGCCACATGGCCAGGACCTGCTGGATGGGACCAGAGCTGTTTGGTGGCATGTACCAATTCGGACAGCAATGCCAAGGTGATCTTGCTCAATTAATTCCTAATGACAATTAAATGAAATAAAACCTTGTCGAGTAAGCTGCCAGCCTCCTGCAAACCTGTTTCTCTCAGCTTGGCCCGTGCTGGGGCAGGGGTGCCTTGGAAGCAGGGAATGGACACAGGGCTTGGAAAGATGCTGGGGTTATGCAGCCGGTGTGTGGGTCTCTGGGTCTTTTAGCATCCCCGAGCCCCACTGGCTGCTTCCGGAGCCCTGCAGCAAGTAGGCTGTGGGCACGCCAGCACCGCTGATGTCCGACTGGCCTGGCCAGGATGCTGCTCCATCCAGAGCATTTTCTCCAGCCCAGAGAGTCCTCCCAGCTGAGCGCTTCCCCTTGGGAGCAATTCCTGACTCTACACCCACCCGCCAGCGTAGTGTCTGCAGATGGGCTATTGCAGACACAATGGGGTCAAGGCCATGCCTTGACCGGAGGGGGGATGTTCCTCCAGGACTCAGGCTGAAGGACCTTCCCTGCAGGACCTGGGGGGATGCTGCCCTAAAGTCCTCTTTAGACAGCAGACAAGAAGTGAAGACATAGACGACAGCAACAGTGTCCATCTCTCCCCACACACACGACTTCTGCATGAGCCAGGCAGCTGTGGGACACATCCAGCATTTGCCATGGCGGGTGAGAAATTCCCTGGGTGGGTGCCCATGGCTCAGCACAGAAGTGCAGCAGAATGAGAGAACACACAGGGACCGGGTCCAACTGGACACAGACAGGGAGAGTCTGGTGGGGGGGAGGGGCGGGACACTGGGGAGGTCGTAGGGGTGACAGATAGCACACACAATCAAAGGCAGAGGGAGAAATTCCTTGAGCAGCATCCCCACCCCACAGAG
>NW_010244989.1:29690-30726 GCF_000690775.1 Eurypyga helias | reverse complement strand
GGGTCTGTGTGTCGCTGCCTGCCTTTGTGCACCTGCCAAAAGTCACTCTGGCTGGCTGTGAAATGCTGCCCAGATTAATGAGGGATCAGTAGTCAGTGCAATGCAGAGCTATTAGCATTGCAAAAAAAAAAGGAGGGAGAGAGAAATGAAAAAAAGCCCTTGAACCCAGTAATTCAGCCGACAGTTTGCTGGGGACAGTGTGGGCTGGGATCCCATTCCCTGCTGTGGCCACATACCCCCATCTTGGGAAGATAATAGGGCTGCTGGAGGACAGCCATTGCCACACTGAGGGGATGGGGAAAGACAGCCAGGGCAGGTGGAGGGGAGGATTTCCACAGAAACCATCCATACCATGCACCCCAACAGGGGACACCCATGTGTCCCTCATCCCTGTCCCTGCCCACAGACTAGTGGCACTGCCTTGCAGTGCGTGGTGCAGCTGGAGTTTAGGAAACCATTCCCTCCTCCCCAGGCTCCCCCTGCTCCTGCTGTCCCCAGCCCACCCTGTCAGGCTGCCCTGGCAGTAAAAAAGGTCACCGTGCTCTGTTCCCACCTGGGCTCTGCTCCTGGTCCAGCATGACCAGGTAGCAATTACTGGTGAAGTGGGTGAGGCACAGGCAGGTCTGAAGCTCAGATGACCTTTGGAAGGGGATTGGGGAGGGTGGGGCAGAATCCCCAACCCTCCATGCCCCAGCAGCTGGGTTGGGGACTGGTGTGTGTTGGACGGAGGCAGATGGGGGAGAAGGGGGGAATCAGATGCCTCCTTCTCAGCATTCCACATGAAAATGTGTTTGCCAGCTCCCCCGTGGTGGCAGTAGCTCTGCTTTCCATTCCTTGGCACCTCCTGCTTCCCAGCATGGCTCCCACTATTGCATGGGAAGCTCTGCTGATGGGAAGCTGGCAATGCAGGGATGGGGGCCTGGCACCCCTCCATCCCATGGAAGGGATGCACCACCTCTGCGCATGCCAGGACAGACACCACGTACCTGTCCCAAGTGCTGTATTCAGCCTGGGTGAGCCTGCTCTCCCCGAAATA
>NW_010244989.1:22790-29642 GCF_000690775.1 Eurypyga helias | reverse complement strand
CTGCCACCCACAGCGAGCAGGGCAATGTTGAAGGAAACCCCTCCTAAGGGCACAGCCCAGGTCTGCGCCTTGAGTCCTCCCAGCCTCCTCCACCCCTGGATGCTCCACAGGTTATTCCGGATAATGAGGGAAATAGGAATTGGGATGGGGCACCCCGGTGAGTTTGACTTCACAGCCTTTTTTACCAACAGCGAGTGGCCAGATTCTGCTGCCTGGCTGCACTGAGTTTTGCAGGGACTCATGCCACACAAATAGTTGCTCTTTCAGGTGCCTTCAGTCCCTGCAGTTGTAGGGGGATCCTAAACCAAAAGCAGGAGTAACCCTCAAGGAAGCTGCCCTGCCTTGGGGAAGCTCCCAAGAGTCCTGCAAACAGCCACTGCAGCCTGCAGAAAGATGTTGCCAAGCATTAAAAAAAAGGTTTGCTTTTTCCCTTTCAAAGCCAGATCTGGAGAGCACATAGGTCTGACATTCATTACTAATAAACAAGCCCCCAAATACCTCCTCTTTCCGCAGCACCGCAGGAATCTGTTGGGCTAACCCCAGACAAAACTTTCTGCCCACACTCTGGAATAACAAAAAGGTCAGGAAAAGTGAATGACCCCCCCACTTCCTTGTTCTCTGCCAGCTGGGTAGCGGAGCCCAGCAGGTTCTGAGCTGCAGTCCCTGCTGTCACCCCCTCCGAAAAGGCTGCTGTGTCGCTGCTGCACATAGCTGAGCCCTGCTGCCGGTCTGGGAGGACGAGTTATCACAGGGATTCTCGGCAGCCTGGGTTGTGTCACACCAGATGCGGCTGAACGGCTCCCTTCTGGCTTAAAATAAAGAGCATCTTTGAAAGCGGAGATGTAAGCTCGTTAATAATGTGTTCCCGGATGTGCTGTCCCCTTCTGCCAAGTGACAACTAGCAGAGCTTGCTTTCACTTGGGGCTGCAGGGAGGACGGGACTGGGGATGCTCAGGGCACTCGCTCTATCCCTGCCTGGCACTGGCACCTGCTGCCTGCAGACGCACTGACCACGCTGATGCAGTGGGCCGGGAATGAAAGCAGCTCATGCGTGGGCACCGCAGGGCAGGGGCACCTGCCTGGCAGGTCTGCATGAGGGCAGGGAAAGCGAAGCTTACTGCTGCCATCTGACCTGCGCATAAGTGTGCAAGCGTGCAGGAGAGCACGGGCACACAGGTGTGTGCTGCTCAGTGGCACCCTTACAACTGCCTTTGGAGGCCTGATCCTGCCGGATGCTCAGTACTTTTAGGTCTCTAGCAGTTCCCAACGGGGCTGGGAGCACCCAGACGTGCCAGCCAAATGTCCCGAGCCCACATCCATCCCTGGAGCTGGGGCAGGATGGAAAAGGTTATTTCTGAGGATTTCCCACTTCCATCCTCCTCCCAAGCACCCTCTGTTCCATCTCTTCCTGTCCCACAGCCAAGCTGTGAGTGACACTATTACAGCCTCAACATTTTGCTCCCACCTATTAATTCTTTTTTTTTCCCCTCCTTCTTTTTTAATCACTGACTTTGCAGCCAGGAGGGGAAGGGAGAGAAGCGCTGCAATAAAAGCTACCAGGCGTGAAGCTGTAACCCAGCTCGCTCAGGGTGACCTCCCTGCCAAGGTTGCCTCGCAAAGAGGGGGAGCACAGGCAAAGCAGCAGAGGCATGGGGGGGGATGCAAATGGGCGCAAGGAAGCGCACCCGCCACAAAGTGACATTGCCACCGTGCCAGCGGGGCTGCGGCAGGCGGTGGCACTAATTGCCTTCCCCTGCTCCATCCCTCTTCCTTGCCCACTTCAGGCAGGATACGCATTAGCACACACTTTCAGGTTATTTCAGGCTGCCCCAAGGCAGAAACTTCCAGACACAGCCTGTGAGATTCACCTCTTCGACCAAAAAAATGTTGCTGTGCTTTGGGAGATGAGCCTGAGCCCACTCTGGCAGCCACCCCAGACACAAGTGACAACGGCCAGCCCAGAGGACCATGACCTCCTCATGCCTAGGAACCCAACCACTAAACATTTGGCAATAGAACCATAGAATCACAGAATGGTTTGGGTTGGAAGGGACCTTAAAGCCCATCTAGTTCCAACCCCCCTGCCATGGGCAGGGACACCTTCCACTAGGTCAGGTTGCTCAAAGCCTCATCCAGCCTGGCCTTGGACACTTCCAGGGATGGGGCATCCACAGCTCCTCTGGGCAACATGTTCCAGTGCCTCACCACCCTCTCCAGGAAGAACTTCTTCCTGATATCCAATCTAAATCTCCCTGCTTTCAATTTAAACCCATTACGCCTTGTCCTGTCACTACATGCCCTCATAAAACATCCCCCTCCATAAAAAGTCCCCCTCCAATACCCACAAAATACCCACTTTGGTCCCCAGATCCCCATCAGAGCTGCTCAGCGGCCAGCACAGGCCCCTGCATCGGGGGTGCTGTGGTCCCAGCTCCTAAAATCACGGCACGGTGGGAGCACCTCTGCTTGCTTTTCCAAAGGAGGACAGTTTCCAACCTTTGCAAATGCTCATGGATGTGGCTCTAAAGCTTCCAAAACAGAAGAGGAAAGAGAGAACCCAACCACATTATTAGCTTTAAATATCTCATGACCTTTTACTGCAAATCTTAAGATCTGAGGCGCAGCCTGCCTCACGCTTCGTTAACATTTCATGTTGTCAGTGCGGCCAATGGGTTCAATTAGACTTTGCGACGGCATCTGCAAATTGCTGGCAACCCACAGGAGGAAATCCTCCTTTGGCCTGGCTGCCAACTCTGACTCTGCTTAAGAAACACCTTCCGAGGCTTGCCACATTCCTGGGACATGCACCGAGCGGGTCAGTGCTCAGCGCATGAGATTTTCTCCCAGGAACTGGGAAAAGGGTAAATCCTGCTCCAGCAAATGCCACGTGGTGGGAGCAAATTGGGTGCAAGATCTGCCATGGGGTCCCCAAAGATGCTTGGGACAGTGCCTGGCCACCCGCCTGCATCAGGGGTGAGTGTGCAGGCATGCTCGTGGGGAGATCGCATGTGTGAGCGTGGCGATGACTGCTGTTGCGAGTTAACTGAAGGAGCCTGTAAAACCAGAAACAGGCTATTAGCAATCCATTAGGAAAGGGTATCCAGTTCCAGCCTAGGTAAGCCATTAGAGGAACATCTGAGAGCATTAGGAGAGCTCACTTGGGGCCAGGATGGGGCTATAAAACAGAAGAGGAAACCACGCTAATCTGGCTTGAATTACAAACTTAAAAGCAGGAGAAAAAGAAAGAATACCCTAAACATTTAATGTTTTATATTTAGGAGACAGAAGGGGAGATTCTGCCAAAAGGAAAGAACAAAAAACCTGTTTAGGCTACAAATATCCCATCCAACACCCCAGCCGCCCCTCTTCCAGAAAGGGAGGAGCGTGACGTTATAGCTGGTTGAGTTCAGAGTGATCTTGGTGCTGGTGGGGCAGAGGGGAGCTGGTGGCCACCTGATCGACGTGAAACGATCTGACAAGTCTGCAGCCCAAACGGCTGGGAAAAGCCTGTGCCCAGGTCCGAAGAAACTGCTGCAAGGCTGCAGGATGGCACAAGGAGCACCCGGCAGACACACACATGCCCTTCTGCGTGCTCACGCGGAAACTCATCATCATCCTCTTCTCTCCACGATAATAATTCCCAGAGCAAACTGCAACACTAGAGCTGCTAAGTGACCTGAGTGGAAAGGCGCTGCTGAGCAGGGGAACAGGAGTGCAAAGAGCACACTGGGCATCAAAGCCACCTTTGCAAAGCACTGGAAAAGGGATGAGGGTGTCCCCCGACTCTGGGTCAGCCCCAGATATTGGTGATGAGGGAGGGGCAGATGCTTGGGCCAAGAATTGCCTGGCTCCCTCCTGGTGCATTTATGGCTGGCTCACCCAGGGGCTGTCTTGATAAGATCCACCCCCCCCGCCACGGATGGCTTCATCTTCTGGTGCCAAGATCCCTGGCATTATTAAAATCCTGAAAGGAAAAGCCTGGGAGAAAGCAGACGCTGATTGAATCAGGCCCTACGGTATTCGACAGCTCGACATCCATCTGATCCCATTAGTGCTCATTCGGTCCTGCCTGCTGAGGTGCTGTGCATAAATCAGACCCTGCAAAGATAATGGGAGGCGGAGAGGAAAAAGGGGAGCTGCTGCTTCTGCCAAGAAACACCACGTGCGAGCAGGGCCTGCGTGGATATTCGTGGCTCTGGGCAGTCCCTGGTGCTCCCTTATGGGCTTGCTCCCACAGGGATGCTGAGCTTCCTCCGGGTCTTTGGCAGACAAGCATCTCTTGGCGAAGGTGCTTAAAACCCACAGTTGGTGCGTGGGTGTGTTGCCATGAGGAGGGAGAGCTCGGTGCAGGGGCCTGGGGTGCACAGGGACGAGCCGGAGCATGTGGTCACCCAGCCCTTCTCCCCACTGGGCTCCCAGCTTGCCCCGCTGCCAGCAAGCAGGTTGCGTGCATAAGATAAGCTTGTGGCAGCAAGAATTAAGACACCCCTGTGCAAGCCTGGTTCGTGCTGCTAGCCCACTGCATCCTCCCTCAGGGCACTAGTCCCTTCAAGGGGACACCCACCACCATCCCTGTAGGATGGGCTGGATGGCTGAGTCAGGTTTGGCCCCACCGAACCCTGTCCTTCCCTTTCCTAGATGGATTTCTGGGGACAGGGACACCTCCCAAGGTGTCAACGAGCAATAGGTCAAGCAAAAAATGCTCAGTGTGGCTTGGGCATGGACCCAGTGAGCCAGCATCAGGGGTGTTCATTTCTGGGTGCAAACCACTGCAATTTCAGGGTGCCCAGCTGGGCTAAGCAGGCTAAACCCCCAAAGGGGTTTGAAGTCGGAGCAGCTCCAGTTGCTGCAGTGCTGCCAATCCTCTGATGTGTGGGAGCTGATTGAATTAGGTTTCACAAATAATTCATCTGATGAATAGTGGCAGTTTTCCCCAAATCATCCACAAATCAGATTTTTCATTACGCGGCCGATGGGGCAGAGAGTCAGAAAACAAGGCTGGTACCTCATTCGCTGAATACTTGCACTTGCTTGCTGAGCAAGTTATTCCCCAAACACACTTCTCCATCAGCCAGTGACAGGGGACACATCCCTCGCAAGAGAATATTGATCAAAAGTGGTACCTGGGACCACTGTGCCCTCCTGGCACACTGGGAGACAAGCCTTTCCAGCCCTCCTTCCACCCACCATGAGGGCTGGTACCCTGAGTTCTCTCCACAGCTCAGGGTATCTTTAAATAGGAGGAATAGGGGATGTATTTCCCACCACCACTGCCTGCCCCAGAGCAGTGATGGAGAGACCTCACCATCCCCTCGGAGACCCTGTGGCAAGGAGTCTGGCATGGCCTGACTCAGTGAATATCATACCCAATACCCAGTGATGGGGGGAGTGACCACAATGGACCACCCCGAGGGTGTTGAGGCGGGAGGCAGCTCATTGTCCCTCCCACCATTTTTGGATGCAAAACCCTGCATTTGCAGGGTGCTTGGCTGGATCAGGCTGTGGCAGGGTAAATACATCAGCTTCTTCCGTAACGGTTCCACACCTTGAAAAAACTGACATGCTGTTTGGTATTTCCCATTAATTCTTCCCCTTCTTTCACAGTTTCTATAATTGGAGCATTTCTCCTCCAAGTGAAAACAAATACCCGCAGCAAACCAATACCCAAACTCCACCTCTGCTTTCTTATCCTTTGGGATGCTCCCCAGGTGCTCTCCCGATCTGAGGAGGGCAAAGAGACAAGCAGGAAAACCCTCTCCCAACCTTTCTCTGATTTTCAAAGCCATGAGCAAATGCTTCAATCTGAAACACGACCTGTGGCGCTGCCTCATCAGGAAACCCAACCACCACAAAAAAAGAGAAGTCCCCGAGTCCCCGACACCTTGCAGAAGGTTGAGCAAAGCCTCCCACCTGCTCTCTAAGCCGTTTCTCACCCCAGGAATTGCTGGCCAGCAGAAAACCCCACTTGGCTCCATGACACAGGTGAGCTCCCCAGGGAGCGGGTCCTGCCTCATATCTGCCTTTTCTTTTTCTTTTTCCAGAACGCTTTATCAAGCAGAGTACCTCGCTGGCTTTTGAGTGGCCCAGCTCGGCGCAGAGGGGATGCTGGATGAGCCATGCCAGCGTAGCAGCACCTCTCCTCGAGCAGCAGATTGCTTTCCTTCACAAGCTGAGCATGCAAGCAGCACGCAGAGGGAGGGGGGAAAAGCCTGTTATCTTCCTGCAGCTAACAAATGAAATCTGTCCTCTGGGCTGCCAAGGATTTCACTGACTATTTTTTTTTTAAAGAAACAAGAAATAAAAGTATGAAATACGATAACATCGCGGCAATCGCTCCGTGGCTGTGCTCTGAGTTACGGCAAGCGGTATTTTATCTTCAGTTCAAAATCTAAATGTGGCAGAGGCGCATTTAAATGTGGTGACATTTATACTTTAAATGCCTTTTACATCTCGTTGGCAGGTTTTATATAGAACATATGTATGGAAAGTAGAGAGGGGTCGAGGATGAAAATGTGGAGCAGGGAGAGCCTGCATTTGTAGGCAGAACATGAGTTAAAAGAAAGATGGAGAGAAAGAGAGAAGGAAAGAGAGACAGAGGAGAGGAAAAGGGTCTGGATTGCCTAGGCAGTAAATAAACTCTTTTTTGGTCCCTGACCACTTGTTCTCAGTGCAATGTGTTCCCAGCCACCAGCTCCCCCTGTTCCCTCCCGTCCCGGCCAGCTCAGCATCGCTTACGTGTTGCCACTGGTCCAGGATGAGGGGTCGATACCGTAGGAAGAACTTGAGTGGGAAAGACTCAGGGTCAGGCCAGGACGAAGGGTTTTGCCATGACACCTCCAGCCTCCGAGGGTT
>NW_010244989.1:20405-22766 GCF_000690775.1 Eurypyga helias | reverse complement strand
CCGGAGGGTCCGGCTTTACTGGAAGAGAAGAGTGACTGGTAATGTTTTGCACATGGCATCCTTCTTTACAACCCTTGGCACAGCTGGCTGTGCTTTGCACCCCGTACTTTCAAAGGGGAGCAGCCAACATGCAGAATGTCCTTTCCCCTACTAATTAGATGCAGATCACCATTTCTTGTCCAGGTCAGTGGCACAACTTTCCTGGCTCAAAATAACCACCATCAGGGAGATGCCAGTGCTGAAGACACACGGAAACAACCTGGACAGGGCAGAGATCATCCCTCTTCCCCCGGGCTAATTGGGTCAGGGCAAGGAGCCTACCAAGCCCAAATCCTGTGCTTTCCTCACACATTCTGATTTCTGGGAGTCTGACCCACATTCAAACCTGCTTACCTTGCAGTCACGTGTCAGAGTTCAGCCCTTGGTTTTAGGGCTGGAGTTTTAGGGATTCAAAGCATTGGCACATCATATTTGCCAAAGGTGAAGGATTGCCATGGTCACCTTCTACCCCAGGTATCTCTCTCTAAGCCCTGCTCTGTTTCTGGGATATGGGGAAATTTTCTTGCTACCTGACAAGTATTTCAAGTGAATATTAACTGTCTGCGAGCTGTGCAATGTGCTTTGAAGTTGCAGCTACTTTTAGTGTGCTGGCAGCAAATCACAGAGTGGCTGTGATGAATGGCATTGCCCGTTGCAGAGCGAGCCCTGCTCCTTGCCAAGGGTTTGCTCAACTCCGACTCCCAGTTTGCAATAGCAAAGCTACAAAAAGACTGATATTTGAGCACACCCACTCTTCTCCATTTCTCATGGCCAGGAAGGAGCTGGGCATGGGGAGCTGGGCACACAGCCGTGCCTGGGGTGGAAGAGGACTCTCTATGCACTCTGAGAATAGCAATGCGTGAGTTTGTATGTACTGGGAGGGCTCTCAACCCCTACAAAATCCACATGCAAGCCAATGGATCCCTCCTAGCCTGAAAATCTCTGGATTGAGTAATGGTTCCTGGCCCTGACCACCTCGAGCAGCAGCTTGTGAAGGTGCCAGCACCAAACTCCACTCCCAAGCATGGAAGGGGGATGCTGGGGCCGCAGGGAGCCCCCCTCTGCCTGGCAGACCTCCTGCTCTGCACTCAGAGGTCTTCTCCTCCACGCTGACCCCAGGGGTTCACCTGCTGTGGGTGCGAGGTGATGTCCACACAGGGCCTTTGCCTCCTTTGGGAGAGAAAATAGGTGGTGAGTGAGCTACTCTGACAACTAGCCTGCCTGCCTGCTTTCTTGGCTGCATGTGAGGTGGGAGGGGGGGCTGCTGAAATGAAGCCACAGCTCAACCACCTTGGTGGGACCCAGAATTGGCCCTGCTCTCCCCGAGATATAGCCCACCTCCCTCTCCCCAGCCCTTCTGCTCAGCATCCTGGCACACACCCTGCTGCAGTCCTCCTTTACCATCATCTTCATCACTGTCCCAACAGCCCCTCCTGTCTCCCATCACCTTCCCTCTGCTGCAATCAGTGCACGGAGGGTTGGACAGGTTCCTCCATCCCCACTGCACCAGCTGCCCCGAGTATACTCCCAGAGGCTCTGGGAGCGTCTGGTGAGCCAGCACCCATGGGCCTGAGCAAGGGGTGCGTAGTGCCAGCTCCCACTGACCCTTCTCTGTGGCAGGACAGGACACAGATTTCGATTCACAGCTTTATCCTCGGCCGGAGGGATGAATTGCTGGGGCTGCGCCGTGCTGAGCTACTCCAGATGGCTGTGCAATTCCTCCATTTGCTTTGAATCCCCGGGCTCGGGATGGACATCGGCTTCCATCAACAGGGACTTGGAGTCCCAACACATACGGAAAAGTATAAATCCAGTGCTGGCTCGCTGGGCTTGGTTTGCAAAACAAAAGTCTGTTCAGCTGAATGAATGCAGATGATTGCGAACTGTGGCTCGGCAGCGAGGGAGTGGGAAAGAAAGTGCCGGGCTGGGGATGGACATGATGGTATACTTCCTGGGATAATGCAGGGAATGTGGCCCTGCTTTCTGGCATGCCAGCCTGGAGCCATGGCAGAGGGATTAAACGCAGTTGTGTCAGGCCGAGTACATGTGCTCGTGCAGGAATGAGAGGTGCCACTTGTAGCGGGCTGAAGGAAAGCAAACCAAAATACGTCCTGATGCTGAGGTGGGAGTTATCTGCCCATTTTGCAGGGATGTGACCCTTACCCCTACTCCTGTGGGTTGGAAACTGTACCTGGGGTGCAGGGGAGGGCTGCCCTGGCTCTGAGCAAGCCAGGGCTCCATCGAAGCGGGCTGCACTGCTGGCTGTGGTGAGCCTTCCAACCGCTGCTGGTTAATGGGAAAACCAGCAGCCCCTGCTACCTC
>NW_010244989.1:16894-20310 GCF_000690775.1 Eurypyga helias | reverse complement strand
CCTCATCCGTGGAACTCCTGCCCAGGCGAGAAAGCACAGCAGTGCCAGCCCCTCCCAAAGCAGAAAGCCAAAGCTGTTCCTGCTACGTCCCTCCAAGGCAGTGGGGATGCAAGAGCCAGGAGATGGGACCGCATCTCCAGCAGCCAGTCCAGCGAAGACAGACCTACACCTCTCAGGACAGACCTCATTACACTGTGCTCATCATGGGAAACATCAGGGCTAGTCCTGCAGGGGCCAGCTGAGGATTGAGGAGAGATGGGCTGTGTCCAGCTCCCTGATTTAAGTGACCTTGAAGGAGTTCATTATCCTCTGCAGCCTCCTGGGTCTCTGCTCGGCACACGGGGATGAGCACTCCTCCTTCCTCAGCCTTTGTCTGCCTCCATTTAGCCCGCACATGGAGAGGCAGGGGCTGTCTGGTTGTACATCAGCCAGCATAATAGAGCCCTGTCCTCGGCGACGGCCTGCAGGCAGTAACGTAATCAAAGCAATAATAGTAATAATAATAATGGACGATGGGCATTAGTCTGAGTACTGGTTAAGCGGCTACAAAACCAGATGTAATATTATCCCACAGAGCTGAGGGAGCATCATCAGACATTCCTGTGAAGGGGACTTGGCCGGGAGGCGACTAGCAGCTCTTCCCGCTTGGTTTTCGGCTGCTGCGTCCAAGAGAAGGCTCAGCATGCAAAAGAGACACAGAGAGCGGCTTTTCCTAAAGGTTCTGCACACTCACGCTTAACTGCTAGTCTTTAGCTGTCCATCGCCCCTGGCTGTTGTTAGACACGTTTCAAAATGAAGCCACAGTTCAGAAAGGCAGATGAGACCCTGCACCATGGAGAGGCCCGTTGCCCATCCCGTCTCTCCGATGAGTGCTAAAATGGATCCCTTGTGGCCGTTAAATATCCCCTGGCATTTTCCATGAGCAGAGGGATATTAAGCTCCATGTCTTAGCCAAATGTCAGTCTAGGTAATTTAATTTTGGCTCCCTAAGTAGTATGAATTGAACTGACCTTCTGCCTAGGCAACTGCATACCTGTGTTCAGAAACTCTGAATTTCATACAGACATGGGCACATTTGTCCTCATGCAGCCCCTCCAAGATGCTCTGTGTCTTAATAGCCTCAGAGACAGAGCTGTGAGGATCAAATGACCTTTCCAAGGTCACACAAGGAATGGGTGGCAGATCTGGGGAAGCCTGCCATCCAAGACACCCCATCCAAGGTTGTCGTCTACCTTTCGATGCTGTTCATCTTTTCCTGGTAATTTGCCCCAGGCTCACATGAGGAGAAAGGCGCTAAGCTGGGATGCAGGTGTTGTTGCATGGTGGTGATGTCCCTGCTTTTCTGGGGGATGCATGTGCCATCTACCTGCTTCTTGGGCTGAAACACAAGAGAGGACGGTGGAGTTGTGTCCTGGAGGGCCACAAATGTCCCTGTGCTGTCCCAGCCATCACAAGGGAGGTGGCAGCTCCTGACACACCACCTCACCCCTCCCTGGCACCTTCCTCTGCCTCCAGGCCCTCTCCCCTCCAGCTCCTCCAGTCCCTTTCCCACCTCCTCCTGCTGTGGGCTGAAGCCTTGATATGTGCAAGGCTTTGCAGAACCTTGTCCTCCCCACGCTCACCTTTATTAATATCGATACCTTTGCAGAAGATGTAATTATGAAAACAATTTCCAGGAGCAAGATGAGGAGAAAGGAAGCCCGGATCTCCTACTGATGAGAGATGTGGGCCAGAAGGCTGGAAAAGCTTTTCCAGTCATCACTGAAAATGACAATGCAGAGTGACCCCTCGCAGCTGGCTGCTAATAACCAGCCCGGCATGACCGCCAGCAAGTCATGGGCTTGGGACAGAGAAAGAAAGTACCGGGCATTTTCCACTCAATTAAAGCCCGTCTTCTGAGCGGCTGGGGAAGGGATTTTCTGCTGAGGGGCTCCAGGGAGAGAGGGAGCAAACCTAGCCCAGGGATCTTTTTGTGTTTGCCCAGACTGCGTGGGTGGTCTGACCCAGCAGTGGGTCTGCTCCTGGCTCAGATGGTGCTGGGAGGGAGAGCTGATGGACCTGCACTGCTTTCGCCTTGGGTCCAGGCTGCTCTGTCCCCTGCAGGGCAGAGAGCAGGGCTCCACCCCTGGGGTTTAATCTCCATGCAGAAGATGAGATGGTTTCCTTCAGGCTAAGGGGAAAACACCAGGCAGGCTCTGCCATTCCCAGCCCTCTGATTTTAGGAGAAGCATCAGGAGTTGCTGGTTGACACCGTCTCTTCATTTAGCAGGATGTGTGCACGTTGTAATGCTCCCACGCAGTGTTCTTCCATGAAGCCTACACAATGGCTTTGTCCTGAGCCATAGGTTTTCCACCTCTTCATCTAGAGGAGCGAAACCAACACAACTTCCAAGATGAGATCTCAGCCCAGCTAGTGCTGGTAGAGATCCCCAGGGATCTCCCACCCTGATCCACACAGGCTGCACCCACCACGCTGGGACACAGACCTGGGTTCGCAGCCGCAGAGAGGAGACACTGAAATGCAGAAGCTTCTGCAAAGAGAGCAAGCAACCAGGGACAAAATTGCATGGCAGAATACACCAATACAGTGCTCTTTAAATTGCAAACACCAGGATGTCACAAGGAGATGCTCCGGTCAGGGCAGCTGGCTGTCAATCGGTGACAGCTGAGTTCATCCTGTAACGACTCTGCTAAGCCTGACGACTGCAAGCATGAGCACTCAATCACCACCACGTCTGTGCTTCTTAGGCACAGCAGCCGTACCAAACCCCAAGGGGGAGAATTTCATAGCTGTACAGAACATGGAGATTTTAAGGTCACTAGATATTGCAGTGTTTATGGGAGTGGGCTGGCTCCAGGGTGCAGGACACAGCCCTTCGTATCGGCACTGGCCCATCACCCCTTCCCCAAATGCCATCCTGGAGGGTGTTAGAGCATCTGCCAGGTCATGCTGGGAGGTTCTCACCTCCCAGTGCAATTGCCAGGCAGTGTCCAGGCACCCTGCACCCCTCTAGGAACTCTTGCAAGAGGTAGTGATACTGCACCCATGCTAAGGGTTGGTCCGGGGCAGCGTTGGCCTCTGCTCAGCGCTCCTCTGACCCGGGCTGAGCTCAAACTGCTGGGCCGGATCCGGCTTGCACTGGTGCTGGGATGCCTGGGGCTTGCAGCTGGGTGTGCTTCCCAGGGGGGTTGCCCTTGTGTGCTGGACAGAGGACCAGATGTTTGGGAAGCCAGGCAGGGCATGGGTGGGATGCAGATGTTACAGGATGATGCCCTGAACTCCTGCAGGAGGGAATGCAAGGAACTCCGAAAATGCAGCTTAATTGCTGTCCTGGGCCCTTCAGGGTGGAGGTTACCTTCATTCTTAAGGGGTGTATCTTCCACAAACACAACAGTTTCCATTTAGAGGTCCCCAA
>NW_010244989.1:14510-16827 GCF_000690775.1 Eurypyga helias | reverse complement strand
ACAGACTGTGGCTGCAGGAACATGGCAGGACGGTCCCTGCTCCAAAATAATTCCCCCTGCTCTGTTCAGAACTGGCACCTTGTTTCTTGTTGGATGTTTTCCAGGATTTGGGTAGGAAGGGAAAATCTAGGATAGCGGTGGAGTTCTTGCAATCCAGCACTTCCAGCTGCTCGGGACTGGGACATGCAGCACATCGAAGGCAAAGACTGACTGCTGGCTGCACTTCAAGGACTCATTTATTTGTTTTTCTGGTCCAGTAATTGCCACATGCAACCAGCGAATTGTTTTTCGATGTGTTCCTGAACTGTAATCTCTCCTATTTTTCCTGTTCTTTGAGGATGGACAGTCTTGTCACAGCACAGCTATAATCCGGCTTTGGCTGGTGGCAAAAGTGGTGCGCCCAGCTCCCTGCTTTGCCGTGCCTGGCGCTGAACTGCTCGGCCCACGCCAGTCCTTCACAGTCAGAGAAGCATCCGCACTGCAGGTCCACACGTGGCCGGGCAGCATCCCTGCAGCACAGCCGGCGGCACGGACACCCTGGCCCACACGTCTCCCTGTGCCGCGTTGCACAGCATCTGCTGCCCAGGTTGGGCAGTGAAGAGTTGCAAAGCAGGGAATAGGGTTTTTGAGGAACGTGTTATGTAAGGCATGGCAGAGGATGACTTTGGGAAGGCTTTATCTTGCCTAGGGATGTGGGGAAGAGGATGGGACATTTTAATTTGTTTTCCAATCCTAATTCCTGTGACTCTGCTTCCAGCACAAACACCAAACCTCTCTTTTAGGAACGCTCACAGGCCCAAGAAGGGCAATGCCATTTAGACCACACTAGTTTCACAGCCCTCTGCCCTGGTACAGGGCAGATGCTTCCCCAGCCTCGAAGCAGGGAGGAGCTCAGCAACAATGAGAGGCTTTGACCACTGGGGATGTCACCAGGCCACCAGCATGAGGGCTGCCTGTGGGCATCCTGCCAGGCTCCCCTAGGTTGCTCAGGTGCTGGCATCAGTCACAGCAGGGACATGAGCACTGCGGGGGGCATGGGGAAGGTGCCAGCATGGCTCAGACCCCAGCTCCATCTCAGGCATGGATTGGCAGAGGCTTCACTTGGAGAGCCTGTCCCTTCCCTGGTGCATCGCTCTGGCAGGTGACACTGCGTGCAGAGCAAGCCAACCCCAACACCGTCTCAGAGACGTCAGTTGCTGCCGCGGAAGTTACCTATGGCGAACTCGTCAAAGGTGAGACTGGTGGAGTTTTTGCCCAGAGCATTCGTGACTGTCAGAGTCACCTTGTACTTCACCGTCGAGAAGAGCTGGAGGTATCGGATATGACACCTGTTTTTGGGAAAGACATCCTTCTCGCAGACCATCTCTCTCGTGCCGTGTCTGGAAAGCAGAGGTGAGAACAGCTGTTACCTATGGAGCAGTCCATGGGCTGGGGAAGCACCGATGCTGCTGGAGGGAGGAGGCAGAAGGAGCAGCGCTGTGTCCCTGCTCTGCCCACAGACCCCATGCACCAGCCCCTGCGCAGCCAATGAGCTGCGTTCCTCCTGCCGGGGAATTCTGCAGGCTCATGTGTGTGATGCTTTATCCTAAGCCTGCACAGAGTATGCCCTCACACTGGCCCCAAGGAAAGGATGAGATCCTGCTGGGGTTGGGGTTGGATTTATCCCTGCTGTGAGAGGAACAGGGTCTGCTTTCTGCTGGTGAGACAAGCCCCAGTAGATAATGCACAGCACCAGCTTGTGTAAGGGCTGTGCCAGGACCTGGGCACAGGGTGGGGGACGATGCCATGCCATGGCCGCTTCTAGGTAAGGGACACTACCGCTGCGTGGCTGCAGCTGGCATATGGCAGAAGGGAGTGTGGCTGTGCCAAATATGCCAAAAAACAGCAGGCATAACCTCCGCTGTTGGCAAGTGGTGCAGAGAGGATGGACTTGAGGGTTATGGAAAGGGGACCTGGGAGCTGGGGACTTTCCTGGTCCCCTCTGGGGATATCTGAACCTTCTTGGGACAAAACCCCAGTGCCAAACATACAGTTTGAATGTCCCTGGAGCATCCTTCCCCAGGCCCATTTTTGGGACACTGATCCCATACACTCAGCACAGGTCAGACCCACCATCCCAAGACTTCATAGCACTACCTGGGACCTGCTCCAGGCTGCAGGGATAAAAACTCTCCTGCAACCTTCCTCCCTGGGCACTTACATGACGGAGATGTTGAAGGAGTTGGGGATGTAGGTGGGAGTGGGCAGGTGCCAGCTGCAGTAGAAACCCTTTGGATAGTTGTTGGACCGGCACATCAGCACTGGCTCCTTTGGGGGG
>NW_010244989.1:11922-14479 GCF_000690775.1 Eurypyga helias | reverse complement strand
GGGCTACCAGGGAAAGAAAAAGAGAAATCACTCACTGAGGTGTCCTTAACAAGGGGATGTTCCTCCACTGTCAACTGCTGCCAGCTCCGGACGGGACACAGTGTGCGAGGGGAGACTGGTCTGTGTTTATCAGCTGATCGACGCACCTGGGGGCCTCTGTCCACTGCTGAGGTCCCCCGCGAGACCTTGCTTTGGACTGGGTTGCGCACAGCAGCTCACCCTCTTCCCTGGCACCTCGCCAGCTCTAATAAGAGATGGAGTGGCAGAGGAGGTTGGCAGGTACCAAGGGAAATTGTCTTCGAGGCTGTGACTGAGGCGTTGCTGATGGGGAGGAGGTGCTGCTCTCTTGACCCCATTAAACTACAGCGCTCATGGCTTTCTCTGCCATGTCCCTGGCGGGGAATAAACTCGTTGAGGTATGATCCTCCAAAAGACCAGAGGTCCTCAAAGGGAGAAAGACGGACTGATTACGGTAAGGTGAGGAGGAACAACTTGAAACCAGCAGAGAAAATTCAGCTCTGAAGGAGGACCGGCAGTGTTAACGCTTCCAGCTGCAGGACAGAGCATCCCATCCCAGGGCCCTGCCTCCCAACAGACATGGAGGCAATTGGAGATGGGAAGAGAGCATGCAGTGAGGAGCAGTCTTCCACTGGCCTCATCAGCTGGTCCTAGAGGTTAGAGGCAGAAGAGGATTTTAAACCCGTCCAAGTGTTCACGCTGCACTCCGCACTTCCCAGGAGCATGGCCAGAGCTGCAGGAAGGCTCTGCAAACTGCCGAGGGCTGGTGCATGTGAGATGTGATACCTTTTGCCCTTGCAGGCTAGTAAAAATTTTATCTGAAGTGACACCAGAGGCAACTCCTCTTGGTACCTGGACACTTGCATTGCTACAAGCAGAGTTCGTCTCTAACTGCAGCACCTTGGCATAGCACCTTGCCTTAAAATACACTCCCTGGGATGGATGTGCACCAGAGTTCCCTCAGAAAGGCTGTCTGAATCTTGGTGGTCCCTCTTTCCATTCCTTTGTTAGCCCTTGTCCCCATGCATCCACTCAGGATGTCCTAGAACATGTTCTTTCCAGGCAGAGGTTTTGAAACAAACCTACCAGACCTGGCAGCCTCAGCACAAGCATCACTGCTCACCACTGCAGTCCTGGCCTCTGAAAATGAGATGCAAACCAGGATGTAGTGATGCAAGAGTTCAGGGAGCACCCCCAGACTGAGGAACTCCTTCCCCAAGGGCAAATCACAGGTCCCACAGCACCGTGCATGCACCGTGTCTTGCTGTGGAGCCCACATTGATGTTGGTGTAGAGAACCCATGCACCAACGTAACACCCCTCTCCATGCTGTGCCAGAGAAGTAAAGGTTGCAAGTAGTCAACTAAGGGTGCCAGTCCTGGCAGCGCCAGGACGATGCCAAAGCCTCAAGACATCAATGGAAAATGGGACATCCCTGCAGCCAAGTCTGTGCAAATCCCTACTCAGCACGCAGCCCTGCGGAGCCGCTGGTTTCCTGGAGGTCCCCTCAGCCCCACTCAGGTGGAGCCCAAGCCTCACTGGCAAAACACACTCGGGGATGTGTCTAGGACCAGAGCAGGACCCTGATGAGAAACAGCAGCCCAACCGTGCCCTCTGTAGAGGGCCATCCTAGATGGTTTGCTGTGAGCATGGACTGCCAGGATCCTGGCTCAGAATTGCATAGCAGAGCCCATGGACATAAAATAATGATGGATTTTGCCAGAAAAGCTTTCTGGGGGATGTCACAAGCTCCAGCTGCAGCAGTTGACACAGGGGAAACTGAGGCATGAGGCTTGCATGCCTGCCAGTACTGCTGGGGCTGGGATGGAGAGGGAGCAAGCAGATGACAAGGGAGCCAAGGGCAACAGAGTCAGGGAGCAGGGAGAGGGAGAGGGAGAAGGAGAGGGAGAGGGAGAGAAGGGGGCTGGCAGGGAGGGGAGGCTGACACGTGTTCCTCCTAATGGCTATTTCAGCCTTCAGCCGGTAGATGAAGGCCAGAGCCTGGTTAATGAGTCTCCCAGCTAAATTATTCAAGCAGACCCTCGCAGCAAAACAGAGTAGCTAATGGCAAGGCCAGAGACAAGGACCTGATCCCTGCTACAGCTCCATCCTCTTCCTCGCCGGCTCCTTAACCCCTTCCCTGCCCCACAGCTGCCCCCGGGGTGAGGTGGGAGCAAAGGCAGGGCAGTATCGCCCTCGGCAGGGGCGCAGTATAGGGGGGTTGGAGGCTGCCGGGAGATGTTTTGGAGGGGCTGAAGGGGTGCAGGGGATTTAGGGACAGCCTTTAGGGTCCGAGTGACCGCGTGGTGGCAGTGTGGGCTAACAGCACCCGCAAACCGGGCTGGGAATACTGCAGGGTGGGAGGGGTGGATACTGGGGATGCTATCCTGGGCCTCTGGCTTGGCTGTCCTGCACTAGGAGCCAGCCAGGAAGCCGGGCAGAGACAGACGATTCCGCGAGCATCCCTGAGGTCCTGCACGGTCCCTGCCCGAGAAGGGGGCTCTGCCCTACAGGCACTGCCCAGATGCTGCTGAGCTGGA
>NW_010244989.1:11445-11910 GCF_000690775.1 Eurypyga helias | reverse complement strand
AGATGCTGCTGAGCTGCAATTAGTCCATCTGAGGATAATTTATCTCTATTGTCTCCAGTATTGCTCCGGATCTGGTTCTTGGTGATCTGTGCTAATTTCTCCGCCAAGGGGGATGGGGCAGGCAAACCCCCCAGGTTTGGTTTGCTGGGAGAAGGGGGCTGCCCAAACTGCCTCCACCTTCCACCCCCAGTCTGCAGCAGCACATTTTCGCAGCCTTGAATGCATTGGAGATCCTCTGCTCTGCTCCCAGTCTGGCCCCATCCTCTGTGGCCACAGCATCCTCCACCTTTCATCCTTTGGTGCCTTTTAGGAAGCCAGAGGTGAAAGGAGACCCTGGGGAAGGGGAGCAAAATGTCCCCCATACCTCTGTCACCCTAGTGCTCATGGCTCATCCTCAGCCCATTGCAGCTGAAGGGATGCTGCTGTATGAAGCCTGTCTCACCCCAGCCATCATTCTCTTTCTGG
>NW_010244989.1:6464-11410 GCF_000690775.1 Eurypyga helias | reverse complement strand
CTCCTAAGAGCCATAAGTCCCAGAGCCACAGGCGTTCTGGGAGGTGGATGCCAGGCAACTGCCCCACTTCCCACCTTGATGGGCAGAAAGTTCACCACATGGGAAAGTGCAGGGCCAGTGCAATGTGCCACTCGGGGCTGTGACCATGACACCGTGTAGGTGCCTGTGACCATGACCACCAGGCACCATGAAGGAGAGGGCTGCAAATCTCTTCTCAGCTGCCACAGTACATCAGGGGGGCTGTCTTTGCCCACCCTGCCATGGTGTTTTCTCCAAGCTGGTAGCAGAGTCCCCATCTCCCCATGGGGGATGGTGGCTTGCAGTCCTGTTCCTCTCCCCTCCTCTCCCAGGAAAGGCACTCGCCGGCACAGATCATCCTGCCCATCAGAGGCTCTTAAAGAGAGCAAATAAAATTGCAGGCTCCAATCGATCCGGCGCTCCGTAATGCTGTCTTTGGAGGTGGGCCAACCTGTCGGGCCGAGGGAGAGAGCAAGAAAGGCAGCAAAGGAAAACAAAGCCATCAGTGGTGCATTAAAGACTTGTTCTGCCCTGAGGCTTCAGGCAGTGACTCTGGGTGCAGGGTGTCCCGCTCCAACCTCCTCCATCCTCCCCCTGATGATGTCCAGCTCTCAGCTCCTGCCGGATGCTAAAAACAGCCTGAGCAACACGTTGCCCCTGCATGGGCAACTTCTCCCCAGGCTTGTGCACGCAGCCTCCTTAATCCTTGCAAATATTTACTTCCCTGCCGCCTCATGGAGCTGCTGAACTCTGTAAAGGCAGAGCTCCTTTCCTTTCACTGCAAACAGCGCCTGCCCTCTCTAATCTGTCTATTAACCTCTTGCATGGCAGGAAGCCACTTCTCCCATGCGCTCTGCTGATGTCCTCTCTGCAAACCCGGCATGTTTAATGCCTGGCTGTGGCAGCTTCTCAGCAGCTGGGGTTGCAACCAGCCTTGCTGCAAAAGCTCAGGGCAAGGGGATGAAAGGCTGCGACACAGCCAGGCACATCCCACCTGCACACATCGCTTGCAAGCCGTGTGATGCTCCAGCAAAATTCAGAGCTGGGACGGGCAGCAAAAGCCAGTGTCAGGGTCATTGTCTCCGCAGATCCCACAGATGACCGGTGGCAGAGATGGGGTTGGCTTTCCCACCACAGGCTTTACATCCCTTTGATTGCTGTCTCTCCAGCTTGTTGGAAATAGCTGTCCTTGCCCAGCTCCAGCATCTCTGCTCAGCTGGGGAGAGCACAAGTGGTCCTCAGGGATGAAACAACTCTGGATGCAAGAGCAGACATAGATTTTTGTCTCCCTCTCCATCTCTAAAGTCCGGTCGTCCTTGTACCCTGAGTCCCACCGCACAGGGGAGAAGTGTGACCAATCAATTTTAGAAACCACTATAAATGATCTACAACAGCTTTTCCTAGCCCTGCTAGGTCACGAGATAATGGACATTAAAATCATGGCATTTTTATATATAGAAAAGTTATTTTAGGTCATTTTTAGAGGTTTCTGAAATGGATCAGTTATAATTTTCCCCTCCTGCTGAGGGCTGAACGTACTAAAGATGACTTGCTCCACAGGTGGAGGGATAGAAAAAATAGTACCAATAAAAGTTTTAAGGGGCCTCTCAAACACTTCTGTAAGAGGTATTTCTTCTGATGCACTCGGGGCACATTCAGAGCTGCTGGGGGATACTGATCCTACAGCATGCCTGTGGGGTCACCTGCATAACTCATCGTCCTGGTCTTGGGCCAGCAAAGCCTCTGGGGTCCATGACAGCAGCATGTACTTGTGCTAGAGCTAAAGCCTGCCTACACGTGGGCAGGACCCCTGTGCTGCTCCACACTGCGGGACAACCACCACACTGGTGCTGTTCTGCTGACAGGCTCCTGACAGCATCCCTGCCTCTCCCCAGCGACCATGGCAGGATTGCTGCCCCATCTCTTGCCTGTGCTTAACAAGCCCTCCACCTCCTCACCCGCTGACTTGTTCACGCCACAGCCTTGGCCTTGCCGGTGGTGGGTATGTGTTGATAAATAAAAGACACCCAAGTGACCGAAGGCAAAGCTGCAGAGGTTGGAGGGTGCAACGAGGACCCACTCGGGTGCGGGATGCCAGCCCCGAGCACGCGGCAGACGTGCACAAGGCAGCACACTCGGCGCCTCCGTGCACGCACCTACACAGATGCTTTTGTTATGCACACGCTGGCTGCAAGCAGGATGTATTATTTATCTAACACTGCTTTTCTAAAATTGTCTGTGTACAGCAGGCTAGTAGGAAACAGCAAAGAAAACAGCGATGAATAAATCATGTTTCTGCTGCCCAGTGGATCAGGGGAGCATCCCCCTGCCGTGCACCACCTGTGCTGGAGTGTAGCATGGCTGTGGCTGGGGGCGGTCCCTTCCACGGTCCCAAATGTGGGGATGCAGCTGTGTTTCACTGGGAGGTGAGGCTCTGATTTTGCTCTGTTACCCCTTGCCTCGGCCATTCTTGGACAAGGGTGAGGATGAGGAGGGGTGCAGAGGACCAGAGGCAGGGTGGTATGGAGGCAGGCGATGCTCGCATGTGTTGTGCTTCTGCACTCTGGGAACTTCATGTTCTTAGGCACCAATTCTTCAAGAAGTATTAAACAAGTTTGGTTGGTGAGGTTTTTTTGTGTTGTTGGGTTTTTTTTGTTTGTTTGTTTTTAATTAATGCAGCAAAATTAATGTGAGAGAGAATTAGAGGGGGCAGGGGCTCAGGGTGAGTTGGGCTCAACTTTCACTGACCTCCTGGGTGACCTGGGACAAGTGATGGGGGACAGGGTACACGTCTCTCCCAGTCATTCTAAGTCACCCCAAGCTTGGTAAGGGACATTTTCAGGGCGACATTCCTCCCCCTTGAGATCAGACACCGAAGACATATCCCTGTGGAGTGTGAGCCATCCCAGCCGAACACCATAAATGCCCACATTCAACTGGTGCCTAACCCATCCCTGACACGCTCATGCTGCAGCGTCCCCCTGGAAGCTCCCAAAACGGGTCAGGGACACCTGTGGCTGTATTCAAAGTCTCCCGGCCCTGCTGCCATCTAAGAGCGAATCCCCCAGCCTCAAAGAGCAAGAATTTATTCCTAAGAAGGTGCCAGAGAAAAAGGTGGACTCAGCAAAAGATAAATTTCCTAAAGGCTCTGTTTTACACTGATTAGGGCTCATAAACCAAGCTATGGATTTTCTCATTTCCCTTGCAGAAAATTCAGCACGTGCATCAAGAAGCAGTGCTGTAAATTTTTGGGCGAGGCATTACTCATAGAGAAGAGAGAGCTCAGATCCCCCCTTTAAGCCCAAATCGTTGTACAAGCTCCTAGCCCTAAAGGCTGTCTCTCAGCAGGACAGCGTGATAACAGGGTCTCTGGAGTTTGCCTCATCCTGCACCGCACGAGGCCATGTTATTCGCAGCACAGCAGAGGTACTCTTCAAACCTGACAGCTCTCAAGTCTTCAAAAAATTAGCAAGCAAGCCCGGTTAAGCAGCGAGATGAAAGAACAAGAGGAGAGGGGCTCTGGCAATCATGTGGTGGGGTGGGTGGCTGGCATGGCAGCCTTCTCCAGAGATGCTCCCTAAGGTGCAGGATGCTGCAGGAAGGTGATATAGGCAGGTGAAGCTATCAATCATCCTGCACTCGTGATGGATCTCCTTGTTCCCAAAGGCACAGCTCCGGCAGCGTGGGTGCTGGACAGCATTGCTGCTCCAGGACAATGTCCATAGAGGTCCCTGGAGATCCCACCCAGCACACCAGCACCCCAAACCTAACTGCTCTGCTGCAGGTGATCTTGTCCCCATGGGCTGGGATGCTGGCCTGGATGCCTTAGGGACCACCATGCAGCAGGGATGCTGGGTGCCTCCAGCCTTCGCTTGAGATCTCACCATGGCTGAGAGTCCTTCCCAACCTCCCTGTCCTCGACTACAAACCAAAGCAGCTTTGCTCCGAAACAGTATTAAATATTGAACAGAAGAAAGCAAATATGTTATCTGGGATAATTGGGAGTAAATAAAACATTTAACCAAACCAAATGCAGCTGTTTCTACTTGGAGCCGGCACAACAGCAGGGAAGCCAGCTCAGCTACTCCGTGTCCTCGTTACGGCAGCTGATTATTGTTTTGTGTATAACGGTAGCAGCGCCAGGCCTCGAGCGAGGCCAGGGCTGTGGTGCTCGGTGCGGCACACCCGGGAGGGGTACACCATCCAGGCAGGATGCGGCAGCACAGCGAGTGTGCCAGGCACCGGAAGCCCTTTGCAGTGCTGGGGTTTGCTCTCCAGCCTGGGGAGTTCACGGCGAGGCCGGCTTTCCTCCCCCAACACCTCTGCGAGGGGATTTGCATGTAACATAAACCATTTCAGAGCCAGGTCACTGGTTCGCACATAGCCCCGGGCAGTAATGACCAAACCTCGTTACCGGCTGCTCTGGGAATTGAGCGTGCCGGGCCTCCGTCCAGATCCTGGAGACCCAAAGAGTGGTGTGGGGTGAGGGACTGTGTAGCTCCCAGGGGAAGGTGATGACAAACAGAGCCAAGGGAGGTTCTGGAGATG
Organism: Eurypyga helias; assembly: GCF_000690775.1. NCBI lineage: Eukaryota > Metazoa > Chordata > Aves > Eurypygiformes > Eurypygidae > Eurypyga > Eurypyga helias. The sequence goes on along the minus strand of NW_010244989.1, from coordinate 6,844 downwards.
GACAGCGGGTCCCTGACTGCAGGTCAGAGCTGGAGCATCCCGGGGTACTAGGCTGCCATGCCCAGCTGGAGGAGAAGGGTCTGCAGCCCCTGTGCAGAGACAGGGAGCTGATGTGCTCTTTGCTTTCTTAGTGCAGCAATGGGGCTTTCCACTGCTGGGGTTTGGGGAGGAGAGCTTGACACCGCTGCAGCTCCCACGCAAATGCCGTCCCTGTCCCTTATAAAATGGCCAAGAAGCATGTGGGGCATGGATTGCATGGGATTCTCCACTCCCTGCCAAAATAGTTTCTGCTTCCAGAGGATCCATATCCTCAACACGGGGCTGAATGCACCATGCCAAGGCAATGCATGAGGAAAATGCTTCCTAGCACCCACATGTGT
>NW_010244989.1:0-6417 GCF_000690775.1 Eurypyga helias | reverse complement strand
TGCCATAGCAGCCCCCTGCCTCCATGCCTGCAGGACTTGCAGAAGAAAACTCAGCACCCCTTTCTCCCTTTTTTTCCCAGCTCCAGGCTCAAAACCCCTGTGAGATCTACACCACGCAATGCCTCTGCCCCCTCCATCACCTTATTTAAAGGCTGCAAGAAAGCAATCCGTCCTCCCAGCCTCTCCAGATGGAAAAGACAGGGAAAATACCAGGTGCAATCAGACACAACGGGGACCATCAGCAGCCATGTATCCGCGGCAAAGCTGTCCCACCAGAACTCCTGGAAATAGTATATTTGTCCAGGACGAGCCTCCGGAGGGAAGCTACAAGCACTCTGTCATGTACCGAGCAACAGGCTAGCCACAAATATTACCAGCTATCACTCTCAGCTGGGGAGTGCGGGCTGCCTCCAACAGCCAGTGGCTCTCCAAAAATGCTTCTCTTCATCCCTCTCGAGATGCAGCCTGGATACGTCCCATTCTCTGCTCTGCTCCTCCCCAGGCTTCTCTCTGCACTACCGCAGTGAGAAAGACCACAGAGGGGTCTTTCAGCCCATGGACAATGGAGAGAAAGAAGATCTTCGTTCTCTGGAGGAGTGAAAGGGATATGTCTGGACTTCGCCTTCCCTGCCTGAGGAGGAGCTGATAGCAGCAGTTAGTAACCAGACGTACACCCCATCCACTTTCTTCTTCCACTGGCACTGGCTTTTGCAGGAAAACCCCCTTTCCTTCAACATTTATGGAGAGCCACCCTCTCCTCTTTTCTCACAGGTTTTGCTAGAGGAAACACTGCAGGCTGTGATCCCATCTCCTTACAAGGCAGATCCCACAGTGCCCTCTAGAATACACTGGCTGCTCCACCTTGGATTCAGCTGGGACAGGGGACCTGAAACACCCCTCTGGGCACTGGGTGTCTGCAGCAGAGGCACTGGAGCCATTTGCTCATCCCCAGGCTGACCCTGTGTTTGGCCATCCGGTTTGCATCCGGGTTTGCTCACGCACATGCAGCATACCCCAGCATCCCACATCCTTGCGTCTACCCTGCACCACTGCTCTCCTGGTGAGATGCTGCGTTACGCTGTGGGGCTGATCTGCAGCCTGTGCCTGTCCCTCAGCCTCAGGGACCATGCAGCCCTTTGCATGTGAAAGCACTGCCCCACACTGCCTCGCCCCCACCGCCCAGCTTCATGGCATTGGTGCAGTCCTGCTGGGAAACCAATTACAGGCACCTTGAGAGTCAGAGGTCCCCCAAGAGATGACAGAGCTGAGTACAGGAGCTGACGCAGCACCATAAGGAACCTCATATGGCTTCTTTCTGTGCTGTTCCCACCTCAAATCCGTGTGAGCACCCACAGCAGCACCCAGCCTCCTCGGTGTGGCTAGTGAAGGCACATGGCTCATCCCACAGGCCCTTTCATGTAATATACCCTGGAAAATGACACCACCAGATGCTGGTGGGGATGGGGCTGAGCGGGATACCCCAGGGGGTGGCTCTGGTTGGTGGTGCTGTTCAGCCCGCTCAGGGATGGTGCTAGCCCATGAACGACATGCATGAGGGAAGATGCTGTATTTGTCCCAGAAAATGAGGTCTCCACACCAGTCCTTAGATGCCCACTCTGGATTTGTCCAAATACCAGTCAGGTATGTTACTGACAGCAGGAGGGTACCCAGCTCAGGCATAAATCCCTCCCCTGTGCTGCTGGTACCATGGGGTGGGGGTAGGGAGGAGGAGGGAGCCCAAATTCAGAGCATCAGTCTCTGCACCTCACCCAAAGGATACCCTTCAAGGGGTTGACACACAGGGGAGTGTGGCATTTCTGGAGGGAGTGGGCTGAGATACCAGCTCAGCTAACATCACTGCTCTCTTTACAAATGTATTTTTTTTTTATCCTCAGGCCTGAATCAGACCCTGGCCTCATTCTTATCTTATGGCAATGAGGTCCTTGGGATGATGGAAGTCACAGAACCCCAGACTTCACTGCATTTGTAAGTAATAGCCGCATCCTTAACTCAGCCAACTTCAAGGGAGGTCCCATTATTCAGCCCATCTCTAAAGAAATTGAGCTTAAAAAAAAAAGGCTCTTTGACTTAGGAAAATTATGCTCATCTTCCTCAATTCCTGGCTCAACACTTAAATCCTCATGAGTGGCGGCGAGCAAACCCCGCAGGACGCTCCTGGAATGTATGCTCGGGAAGCCCCTGCCCACCTGCCTGCGAGCCCACAATTTGCAAAGCAAAGTGTGAAGCACAAACCAAGTTGATTACTCAGAGCAACTGTTTTCACCTGCTCTAATCATCACCTGTAAAATCTCTGCAAGATTGTTTTAATTTTCTTTCCTCCCCACTTCCCCCAGCCTTGCTCTGTGGCAAGCACCTCACTAAATTCCCTTAATCTCCCCTTTAGGTCATACGCTATCTTCTAATCCTTTAATCAATTTTCCTTTGGACTCCCTGTAATTTATCAATGGCCTTTTAATAACGAAACTCCCAGAAGTGAACGCACTTCTCCTGAATGCATCGGGACCAGAACAGTGGCAAGAGCAGCATCGCTGCCGGCCCTGCTCTGGCAGTAATAACCTGGACCCTCAGCCAGCCTGTCCCTCCTCATGGAGGACAGCTGCTTCTCACACATCCTCTCATTTCCTTCTAGAAAACAACAAACAACAAGCAGTTTTGTTATTAAAATTGTTATAAATATTTTAATTATTTCCCTTCTCCAAATGCCAAGCAGCAGAGCTGGGGACTGAGCTGTCACCCAGAGGTCCCCAAATGTCTTTTGGGAAGGGCGAGGGGGGCAAGATGTCATGACGGGCACTGGGCACAGGTGATGGGAGCGTTTCTTGGGAAGGCACCACAGTGCGCACACAGCAGCACTGTTCCGTGCATCAGGAGACCCGCAAGTGACTGGGGGCAGAGGAGAGAAGAGGGCATGGTGCCCAGATACCCCATCGATGGGCTGGGACTGATTCCTGGCTGGGTCATAGTCTCTGCAAGATGCTCAGCACAGGATCAAGGATTTTGGCGGGGGAGGCCAGGGCTGATCTTTCTTCCCCTGCCTTTCTCACCCTCTCCAAGGTCAAACAGTCCTGGACTCTCAATAAACTGTTGTAGGGGCTCCAGGGGATTTCAGGAGGTATTTGATAGGATTTCAGCAAACCTGAAGCGTGACTTCACAGGGACGGGGGGAGAAGTACCCTAGAGCTTTGGAGGGAAACGTTATTAGAATCACTGAAGGATTTTGCTGTGTTCTCTGAAGCGTTGCAAGGAAAATTGCAGGAGAAGAGCAAACCTGTGGTCTGGACCTTGCCAGCAGCAGAAGGCTGCTGCGGTGTCCTGGCTCACATGAGCCCACTGCCATGTCACGGACTGGCAGCACACTGATGCTGTGGGAACTGCATCACTGGAACCTTGACACATGCAGGTGGCTCAGGATTCTTCTGAGATGAGGTGTGCAGCGGGGACAGGTCTGAGAACTGGGGCTCACCTGCAGATGAGAGCTGCAAGGATGCAGAGGGGTACAACAGACAGGGCACGGCAGTCTGGTTTTACTCCAATACCTTGCTATCCTCTCCTGAAGCAGAGAAAGCAGCTCTGGTTGGGTTAATGCCAATGCAGCTAGGTCTGTCCCATGGCAAACGTGCCACCAGCAGCATGGGAAGCAAGGCAGCACGCCTGGAATAAATGGGGAAGTGCTGTGATGCTGCTGTGCTGGGAGGAGGGGAGGGGGATTTGTGAGAGCGGCTTTGTGGTATTTTGCTAGCCGGAGTTAAACCACGACAGCTGCCAAAGTTTCTGACTTCTCCAGCAGCGACATGGGGTTGCACCTACCCAGGATCCAGTATGGGAGGCTTTGGGGTTTGTCTGCAACTGGGAGATGATGGAGGCACAGCTTGGTACCTGCCCTGTGCCCAGAAAGTTGTTCATGGGCATTTTCCGAAAGCAGTTCCTGTGGCAGCACCCATGGTGTTAGGGCAGAGCAGCTCAGACGTGGCCTGACATAATGAAATGCAAATTATTTTTGAGGTCATAGCTCACACACGCATCTCGGTGACCATCCCTCCTGCTTTCTGCCCTAAATGGGCTGGAAGGGCAAGAACTGGGCAAGAGCCTGGAGGGCTGATGCACGCTCTTTGTTTCTCCTCCCCATCCTGATGCTTTACTTGGATGCTTGGAGAAGTTTGTAGATCGAATGCAGCCCTCGCTGTGAGCCACATGGGTTGTAAATGCATTGGTGTGTCATCTGCAGTGGTTAATAGGATTCATTTTCCAGGGAAGGGGAAAAGAAAAGGAAGAAGATGAGGGGAATGCTTAAACCTACAAAACAAATGTCCCTCACTCCTTCTGAAGCACTAAACCCACGGCAATAGATTATATATGAAAGGTCGGTCTAGAGCAATAATCTGCGAGGGCTTCTCACAACAATGCAGCTGGATTCAGATGTCAAACCAAAATCCTTAGCACTTAATACCTTCAAAGCCCATACAAAGAATGTATGTGATGCTGACCCCACTGGGGCTATCGGGAGATTTGTCTCTGATTTCACTAGCAGCCTCATTAACACACTAAATCCTGCTGCTCTGGGAGAGGGCAGGGGACCTCCCTTCCCAATGGCACCTATGCCATGCTGCAGCTCTGAGATGTTGCAGGAGTTGCCTTCCCATTTGGTACTTGCTGCAAAGATTGGGAGAAGTGATGGATGAGAGAAAAGCACCCTGTGCCACCTTACAGCTGAGGAAACGAGGTACAGAGCAGCCAAGGGATGGCCACTGAGGATAGAGAGGCTGAATGAGGATGTCTGCTGAATCCCTTGGCCCTGTGTGCATCTCCTCATGCATCAACCCAGGTGCTCAGTCCACCTCTGCCTGCACATGAGCATCACCAGGCTCATCACCCATGGGTGGCTAAAATGCCAAAGCCCCTATCCCCTGGTCCGGCCCCAGGCAGGGTTGGGAAAGCCCTCCTCGTCCGCCCAGCTTCCCTGCAACCCAAGCAGATGTTCTGGGTCCTGTATCCTGGGACAGATCCTGGCCTGATTTATTACTGGACGTGACTTCTGGAGTTTGTCAAAGGCACCCGCTCCCCCTCCCCTGACTTTCCCCACACCCTTCCCATTTTGTTTTACATTCACTTTGTGGTCTCCCCACCATAGTTTGCAATAAACAGAAACTCATTTCCAGTACAAACAACTGCACACTCTGCCCCAGCGAGCCATACGACCCTGCCTTTCCTGTTCCCCACCCCTGCCTGCTTTGGGCTCTGGGAAAATGGTCTCTTCCTTCTGCTTTTTTTCACCCCCACCCTCCTGGTCCTTTGCATTTCTTTTTTTTTTTTTTCCCCAAGATTTATAACGTGCCAGCCAGAGTCAGAGTGGTCTATCCCACTCCATGTCACGTATTTCCTATTAAAAGTAACTCTACCAATAGATCTCAGTAAGCAAAGCCACCCAAAATCCCAAAGAACTGGAGACGGGAGGAAGGTTCTGCCTGAGCTGGGGGTTTATACTCAGGATGGGGATGTTGGCCTCAGCGTGGCCAAAGCCTCCTAAGATGTGGGATGCCTCTCGAAACATGAAACGGGGCAGGATACAGCAAACTTGAGGCATAGGTTCAGCTCTTGTGCACGGATGCGCAGGGACAAGGCTGTGCCCACTGCCGGAGCAGCTGCTGTGCAGCTATTGGCATAACAAGGCTGTTAGAGACCCTGTGCTGCTTGCAATCCATAGGGGCTAATGCTGATGGTGTTATGCAGAGGAGATGCTAATGGTGTTCCTGTGGGGGTCATGCCTGCCTGCAGCTGCCTGTGGCTGCAGAGCCCTTTCCTCATATGGCTTTAATAAAATGTCCCCATGCTGACCACCTTGGCCCAGAACCTGTTTCTGCTCCAATATTCACAAGCTTGTGCTTGTTCAACCCCACAATCCCCTCCAGGTGCCCTTCCCCTAGCAAGGGGGGCCTGCGGGGAAAATCCTGCCCTCCCCAGGCCCTGGGTCGGGGAAGATAGCCAGCAGGATCAGAAGACAGGCCAAGCCTGGGGAAAGAGGCTTTGCAGAAAGGCCACGGAGAGCTGGATGGACTCACCTCTCTGAAGGGCTAGGCTAGTGCTCTCAGGGTTGCCCTTATCCATTTTTAAACACCTGGAAGGGAGGTGGATGGTCCAAGCAGACTGTCTCCGCTCCTGCTATGCTTGATGGGAACAGACGGGCACATGGGGAAGGCAAATCACCAGCTGGCATTCAATCCTTCTACATGGGATACACGACTGCAGTGTTTTCCAGGCTATACAGGGAACATAGCCAATGCACTTGTGCTAGAAAACCCATTAACTTTGCAAACCTGATGCCTATTAAATGCCTTGGTAGCCCAGAATGGGCACAATGTGCAAAGCCAGGGTGGCTGTGGCTCAGCGGTGTGGCTGGCG